>NC_134484.1:480176117-480456117 GCF_040206685.1 Ascaphus truei | reverse complement strand
TTCCCTTTTTCAGAAATGGAGGTTGACGAGGGCCCAAATAAGAAGGGGGAAAAGGAGGAGTGCTGTAAAATTCCCTTCCCCATCACTACTTTGGTAGGGAATACCCCAAATCAAGATGTTGAGCAGACACTTACCACCCCAGAACCGGATAAGACCCTCGCTGACATAGAGGTCAGTCCTGGGAGTTTTAAGAAGGCCCAGTGGGAGGACCCCACATTAGCGGTAGCAAGGGGAAATATACGGGACCAGAATAGTACTCCTGGCCAACCAGATAGGTCACTTGCTTACCCCTACTTCGAGGTAGAGAACGACCTAGTATATCGGGTTGATAAAAGGAAATCAGTTACAACTAAACAATTGTTGGTACCACGGACATTCCGTAACGTAGTATTACACCTCGCACATAGTCATCCATTGGGGGGACACCTAGGGGTGGAAAAGACAAAAGAAAAGGTTCTCCGAAGCTTCTATTGGCCTGGGGTTCTGGCAGAAATTACGAATTATTGTTCCTCATGCCCAGCATGTCAGATCACCGCCCCGTTCAAGGCGTACCGCAGCCCATTGGTACCCCTTCCCATAATAGAGGTACCATTTGACCGGATTGCTATGGATCTAGTAGGACCCCTAATAAAGTCTGCTAGGGGACATCAGCATATATTGGTAATATTAGATTATGCCACCCGATATCCGGAGGCAGTTCCCCTACGTAGCACCTCAGCTAAAAACATAGCAAAAGAGTTAGTAGTTCTGTTTTCCCGGGTCGGGATTCCTAAAGAGATTCTATCTGACCAGGGAACACCATTTATGTCCCAAGTAACGAAAGAGCTATGTAAACTCCTAAAAATCAAGCATCTCAGAACCTCAGTCTATCATCCACAAACAGATGGTTTAGTGGAAAGGTTCAATAAAACCTTAAAGAGCATGTTACGGCGGGCGGTTGATAAAGATGGGAAAAACTGGGATTGTTTGTTACCGTACCTGTTATTTGCCATTAGGGAAGTTCCCCAATCATCCACTGGCTTCTCCCCGTTTGAACTATTGTATGGCCGACACCCAAGGGGCTTACTGGATATAGCCAAAGAGACTTGGGAACACGAGGTTACCCCTTACAGAAGTGTAATAGAGCATGTTGCCCAGATGCAGGACCGCATTGCTGCAGTCCTACCCATAGTGAGGGAACACATGGAGAAAGCTCAAGAAGCACAGAGGAATACATATAATAAGGGTGCTAGGGTCAGAATTTTTTCTCCAGGTGATAGGGTACTAGTTCTGGTTCCCACCGTGGAGAGTAAATTCCTTGCTAAATGGCATGGGCCATATGAGGTCTTGGAAAGAGTGGGAGAAGTAAATTATAAGGTAAGACAGCCAGGTAGGAGGAAACCTGAGCAAATTTACCATATAAACCTACTCAAGCCCTGGAAAGATAGAGAAGTCTTGTTAACCCTAGTACCCCCAGGTCCGTCAGAGAATCAAGAAACTGACCCAGAGGTTAGCATAGCTGAAACCCTGTCTGTTCATCAGAAACGAGAGGTTCAGAATTTAGTGAAAAGAAACAAAGAAATCTTCTCTTTACGGCCAGGTAGAACTAGCGTAATTGAACATGACCTAGTCTCTGAACCGGGGGTCCGAGTTAACCTTAAACCGTACCGAATCCCAGAGGCCAAAAGAAAGGCTATAAGTTTAGAGGTTAAAAAAATGCTAAAACTAGGTGTAATTGAGGAATCCCAAAGTGGGTGGAACAGCCCTATAGTCTTAGTCCCAAAGCCAGATGGTACAACAAGGTTTTGTAATGACTACCGGAAACTAAACGCGGTGTCAAAATTTGATACTTATCCTATGCCCAGGGTAGATGAACTTGTAGAGAGACTGGGCAAAGCCCGATATCTCACAACCCTAGACCTAACAAAAGGGTACTGGCAGGTTCCCCTCACAGAAAGGGCAAAAGAAAAGACAGCCTTCTCAACCCCAGACGGCCTCTTTCAGTATAAGGTGTTGCCTTTTGGCTTACATGGAGCTCCCGCCACATTCCAAAGAATGATGGATAAAATTTTAAAACCACATGCTCGGTATGCTGCCGCCTACCTGGATGATGTGGTAATCCATAGTGAAGATTGGCAATCCCACCTTCCAAAGGTCCAAGCTGTGCTTGACGCAGTCCGGTCTGCTGGACTAACTGCTAACCCCGCTAAATGCACTATTGGTCTGGAGGAGGCCAAGTATCTGGGATATTCTATTGGCAGAGGTTTACTCAAACCCCAAACACTCAAAGTGGAGGCGATACAAAATTGGCCAAGGCCAGTTACAAAAAAACAAGTAAGGACCTTTTTGGGGTTAATTGGGTACTATAGAAGGTTTATTCCCAATTTTGCAACTAAGGCAACCCCACTAACTGACCTCACAAAAGCAAGAGGACCGCTAATGGTAAAGTGGTCCCCCGAAACCGAACAGGCCTTTAGAAGCCTGAAAGAAGCTCTCTGTGCCCAACCAGTGTTGGTCACACCTGACTTCTCCAAAGAGTTCGTAGTCCAAACCGACGCATCTGAGGTAGGGCTGGGGGCGGTACTCTCCCAGGAGTCTCAAGGTGAGGAGCACCCCATCCTTTATTTAAGTAGGAAACTAAATCCCCAGGAGAAAAATTACTCCATAGTAGAGAAAGAGTGTCTCGCAATAAAGTGGGCTGTAGAGACGCTCAAATACTACCTGTTGGGGAGAAAATTCCGGTTGGTCACAGATCATGCACCCCTTACCTGGATGTGTCAAAACAGGGAAAAGAATGCTAGAGTGACCAGGTGGTTCCTAAGCCTACAACCCTTTAAATTTTCTGTGGAACACAGGTCAGGGCACAAACATGGCAATGCTGACGGGTTGTCAAGGATGCACTCCCTAATATCCATGGTCGCTCATCCCTCGAGGTCTGAGCTGGGGGGGAGGATATGTGACAGAAACCAGGGGATGGTAATAAATTCCGTATATAGGGCTCCCAGGATACTAGACAGTTTCTATCCTGTTTGGCCTGGGAGTGCAGCCTTATAATACATACACTCCATCCCACAGTTTGGCAAGCGCTGGAACTGAGGGATGAGAGATCCAGACCAGAGTTTGTCTGCTGCCTGATTTCTGTCACCTGTCATGCTAATTAGGAATCAGGTATGAAAGACTGATTTCCTGTTTGCTCTGGTCTCCCCACAAGAGCCAGGAGGCTGGAAGGCTGCTGAACTACAGAGGGGAGAAGCCTCTTCCCCAAACAGGTTCAATCTTTCTGTTCATTTGTGTAAGACTGCAAAAGTACCGTGTTTTGATGTTGGAAGTGGAAAAGCCACTTCCAACCCTGAGTCAGGGATATCTAAGTTAAGTTATCGCTCAGGTGAGCAGCTTTTGTTTTGATCTGTTTTCTGTTGTATGCACTGTGGCAGTCTCAGTGCCTGGGACTGAATAAACCAGGCATAGCCTGTTTAAAGGAACAGTACGTGACGCCTCATCATTTAACCTACCCTAAAAGACCGTGTTCTAAACAGTCCCGGACAAACGACGGAGCCCCGGAGTAAGCCGTTTGTCACAATATATATATATATATATATATATATATATATATATATATATATATATATATATACACACACACACACACACACACACACACACATCTCTATCTAGACAAATCACCCAAAAATCTACTCGCCCCAGTCCCGCCTTTTAAAAAAAGAAATGGAATAAATTCCTAGTAAGAACTAATAACATTTGTTTTTGACATAACCGTTTATTTATTTATTGTATTACATTTATACTTTACTACAATTAGTCCTTGTTACTGTACATAGTTCCTTACGTGCGTGTGTGTAAGGGAAAATATTGGATGACCTCACTAATCTTGTAAAAAAAGACAGATATAAATGAGTGAGAGGGTGGGTGACGGAGAGTGTGGGTGATTGTGGGTGGGTGGTTGACGGTGAGGGTGGGTGACTGTGAGGGAGAGGGTGGGTGGGTGAAGGTGGGTGACTGTGAGGGAGAGGGTGGGTGGGTGAGGGAGAGGGTGGGTGGGTGACTGGGTACTTGTGGTGACACACACACACATATATATATATAGATATATACAGTGTTCGACAAATCACCCAAAAATCTACTCGCCCAACCAAAAAATCTACTCGCCACCTAGTCCCGCCCACAACCCCGCCCCCAACCCCGCCCCAACCCCGCCCCTAGTCCCGCCCCCAACCCCACCCCTAGTCCCGCCCCCAACCCGCCCCCAACCCCACTTTAAAATAAAATATATAAATAAAATACATTTAATAAGCCACAGGTGAATGACTAGTTTCCTGAACCCCTTAACCAGTGTCTGGACGTCCCCGCTTCACAATATCTAAAGCAGCAATCCCGCCTGGGATCTTACCTGATCCGCAGTCCCTCAATGTCCAGGTACCTCATTCCCGCAATGTTATAAGTTGGAGGGGATGTGTTCCCTACCTGTCTTCTGGGTTAGGGGGGATTCCGATGTCTTCCATGTGAAGCTTGAGTTAGATCTGGAAGAAAGCAGTATAAGTTATTTTGGTGTAGTATAGGACAGTTACGATATATAGGGTAAATAAGATATCCAGATACAGAGAGGGGGAGAGAGAGGGAGAGGAAGAGAGAGAGGGAGGGAGGGAGAGGGAGAGAGAGGGAGAGAGAGGAAGAGAGAGAGGAAGAGAGAGAGGAAGAGAGAGAGGAAGAGAGAGAGAGGAAGAGAGAGAGAGGAAGAGAGAGAGAGAGGAAGAGAGAGAGAGGAAGAGAGAGAGAGAGGAAGAGGGAGAGAGAGGAAGAGAGGGAGAGAGAGGAAGAGAGGGAGGGGGAGAGGGGAAGAGAGAGGAAGAGAGAGAGAGAGGGAGAGAGAGGGAGAGAGGGGAAGAGAGGAAGAGAGGGAGAGAGAGGAAGAGAGAGAGGAGAGAGAGAAAGAGAGAGAGGAGAGAGAGAGAAAGAGAGAAAAAGGAGACAGAGGAGGGAGAGAGAAAAAGAGACAGAGGAGGGAGAGAGAAAAAGAGACAGAGGAGGGAGAGAGAAAAAGAGACAGGAGGGAGAGAGAAAAAGAGACAGAGGAGGGAGAGAGAAAGAGACAGGAGAGGGATGGAGACAGGGGGGGGGGAGAGAAAGAGAGAGGGGAGAAAGAGACCAGAGAGAGGAGAGATGGGGGAGACCAGAGAGAGGGGAGACCAGAGAGGGGGGAGACCAGAGAGAGGGGAGACCAGAGAGAGGGGAGATGGGGGAGACCAGAGAGAGGGGAGACGGGGGAGACCAGAGAGAGGGGGGAGACCAGAGAGAGGGGGGAAACCAGAGAGAGGGGAGACGGGGGAGACCAGAGAGAGGGGAGACGGGGGAGACCAGAGAGAGGGGAGACGGGGGAGACCAGAGAGAGGGGAGACGGGGGAGACCAGAGAGAGGGGAGACGGGGGAGACCAGAGAGAGGGGGGATACCAGAGAGAGGGGAGAGGGGGGAGACCAGAGAGAGGGGAGACGGGGGGAGACCAAAAAGAGGGGAGACCAGAAAGAGGGGAGACGGGGGGGACCAGAAAGAGGGGAGACGGGGGGAGACCAGAAAGAGGGGAGACGGGGAAGACCAGAAAGAGGGGAGACGGGGGGAGACCAGAGAGAGGGGAGACGGGGGAGACCAGAGAGAGGGGAGACGGGGGGAGACCAGAGAGAGGGGGGCAGGGGTGACTGACTGACCGGGACAGGGGTGACTGACTGACCGTGGCAGGGGTGACTGACTGACCGGGGCAGGGGTGACTGACTGACCGTGGCAGGGGTGACTGACTGACCGGGGCAGGGGTGACTGACTGACTGGGGCAGGGGTGACTGACTGACCGGGGCAGGGGTGACTGACTGGCCGGGGCAGGGGTGACTGACTGACAGGGGCAGGGGTGACTGACTGACAGGGGCAGGTGACTGATTGGGGGGGAGGGTACCTCTGGTGTCACACACATACTCCCATACACACATACACATTCTCCCATATATATACACACACACACACACCCATATATACACACACTCCCATATATATACACACACACACACACACACACACACACACTCCCATATATATACACACACTCCCACATATATACACACACTCCCACATATATACACACACTCCCAAATATATACACACACTCCCACATATATACACACACTCCCACATATATACACACACACACACACACACTCCCACATATACACACACACACACACACACACTCCCACATATATACACACACACACACACACATATATACACACACACACACATGACAGGGGGAAGAGGAAAGGCAGCGGGACCGAGCACCACCACTGCCCCGCTCGCCACCGCTCCCTGTGACCATCTCCAGCCCCGCGCGGGACGCCGGGACAGCCAGAGAAGGGGGACACACCCCCACTGCGATCTGCTGCCCCGCGCGGTACGCCGTGACAGCCCGAGAAGGGGGGGGACACCCCTACTGCGATCTGCTGCCCCGCGTGGGATGCCGTGACAGCCCGAGAAGGAGGGGACACCCCCACTGCGATCTCCTAGCCAAGTTATGCGGGAACAGGGAGAGAAGGGGGAAGAAGGGGGAACAGGGAGAGAAGGGGGAACAGGGAGAGAAGGGGGAACAGGGAGAGAAGGGGGAACACATGCCTCGCGCGGGGAGCAAGGGGGCTTGCAGGGAAGGGGAGTAAGGGGGCTTGAAGGGAAGGGGAGTAAGGGGGCTTGCAGGGAAGCAGCAGTGGGGCCGCAAGACAGAGGATTGGAGAGTACTTACTTACTCTCCAAGAGCTCCGGCCGGAAAGAATGGCTGCTCGTTGGGAGCGGGCTCATAGAGCCTGGCCGCGCGCCCACAAAGCCTGGGAGCGCACGCCAATCAGCTGTCAGGTAGGGGAGTTTTTTTTGTTTCAGCTCGAGCAGGGGAAATTTCAGCGCGAACGGGGGAAATTTAAAAATAAAACACGTGTGCTGCTTGGGCCAATGTTTACTCGCCTGGGGGTTAAATCCACCCGCCCCGGGCGTGTAAATGTATACAATTGTCGAACACTGGATATATATATACACATATATATATACATACACATATATATTGTGACATAGTCCAAAGATGTTAGGCAGCTTTCTGCCCCATTTTAGAGCAGAAAGTGCAGGAATAGCTAAAAATGATCCGTTCCACAGCTTCACATTAACTCAGGCAGCTGGATGGAAAATCCAGACCACAGATTACAATGGCTCTAGTTCTCCCTCACCTGCTCTTCTAATCACATGCACAGGTATTTAGAGCAGAGAGGTTTTGCATTTCACTCTCTCTCCTTAGAGCCTGGAGGCTGGGGGTATCGCTGCTCCCCTGTTTCCAGTTTCGGGGTTGACGGCCCCTCCAAGTATCACAGTCCCAGAGGATTTGCCGGACACCTGGGTCCGAGTACCCACCACAAAACAGATAAGCCAAACAAAGATGTATTACTATTTGTAATGGACTATGCTGTATCTAGTGACCCTAATTGAGAGGGCATTATTTTAAGCTGGGGAACCAGGTTAGTTGGCCAGCAGCAGTTAGAGACTGATTCTATGTGTAGTTAGATCCCTGAGAGGGATAGGATTTTGTTTATATCATTTGGTTTCTTTTTTACTTGAAATAACAATGTGGGAAATACTGTAACACTGAAATGTGTGAACTGCTGAATGAAAGTATCTGAGTACCTCTAACCTTCACATGTTAAAGCTGCAGTACATTACTTGGATGAAAATAAAGCAGGCAGAAGCCTGAGTTAAGCAGCTTAATACTTTGCATGATCCTGTTTTTGTATTAAATAACCCTAGAAGACTGTGTCGGGAAGAACCCAGACAGGCGTCGGCACTACAAAAGAGGGGCGTTTGTCACAATATATACACACAGACACACACCAAAAAAAAAATATATATATATATAGCCTGGCCTTTCGGCAGCTATTGCTAATTCTGGGCCTTTCCTCTGTCAGTCCTGTTAGAATAGGCAGTGGAAAGGTTAATTCCTTCAGTTGGCCTGTTTGTGAGTTTCAGCTCTGAAGTATTGTAGCAATATTCAGAGGAGGACCTAAGCAACCTGTGAGCATGTTAATCCAAAGGGTGGATATGGGTTGGAACACCCCTTGATGTGTGTGTGAGCAAATCGGTATCCAGCTTTGAGTTGTAATGATTCAAAGTTAGAGACACTCCCTGAGGATATTCAAATTGAGACATGTCTCCAAAAATATAGTATGTCAGTTAGTTAGTGAGGAGTAGGAGAGAAGAGATTGAAGAGAGGGGACAGAGAATCGTTCTCCCCCTCTTGCCCCACCTGGGTAAGGAGGGGGGGGGGGAAGTTAAGCTGCCATGAGCAGAAATGCAGAAAGCAAGATCAGGCCTATGATGTTTTGTTGTATGCTGTGTATGCTGCTCTGAATAAAGAACCACAGAAAGAAGCAGCTGTGTGTGTGTCACTGTCCCTGGTGTGAGGAGTGTCAGTGGGGGTCTCTCCTCTGGAGACCCCAGGGGATCCCTGCTGGCTGGAGGCGCTGTGCACCCTGAGAGAACAAGGTAACCTGTCCCACACCTCCTGTCCCTGTCCTGGTTCTCCCCACAACACCGCGGAGCCCTCAGCCCTCCTGTTTACCAGCAGGTCACAGCACCCAGACCACTCAAAGTGACCAGAAGGAGTGTACCCCCAATCTCATGTCGGGTGGGGTACCATAGAAGGGTTACATATATATATATACATACACACACCACACACATATATATATATATTTATATCACACACACACACTATATATATCACACACACACACACACACACACACACACACACACACACACACACACACACACACACACACACACACACATATATATATATATATATATCACACACGCACACACTATATATATATCACACATGCACACACTATATATAACACACACACACACACACTATATATATATAACACACACACACACACACACACACACACACACACACACACACACACACACACACACACACTATATATATATATAACACACACACACATACACACTATATATAACACACACACTCATATATATATATATATATATATATATATATATATATATATATAGCTCACACACACACAAACCACCTCGCTGCAACCCCCCCCCTCCCGGCGGCCGCGCAACCCCCCTCCATCTTCCGCGTGGGCAGGGAGGCAGCCACGGTGATCAGGGGCAGAAGGGAGACACATCACACGCTCCCGCCTTCTCCCCCCCCCCCCCCTCTGGGGCAGTGCAACCCCCCTCCATCTCCCGCGCGGGCAGGGAGGCAGCCACGGTAATCGGGGCAGAAGGGGACACCACACAGCGGCAGATCGGGAGTGAGCACACGTCACTGGGAGACTCATGAATATTCATGAGCTTCCACTGACTGACAGAAGCAGAGGAAAAACAGATCCCTTCACTAATTATGTCACCAAATTTCGCCGATCAATAAATGGAGAACGAATTGACCTGCAGCTATACAGTTCTTTAGGTAATTAGAGATTGCCCACATGAAACTATTAAAGTAAAAAAATAAATTAAAAAAAAAGACTGAACTGCAGCTTTAAATTAATCATTATTGTCGAACCCACAAAATCTTCAACAAATGGAAAAGGAACTGACCCAATATTTTGAAATAAATAACACCCCTGACGTTTCCTCTTTTACCCTTTGGAAGGCCCATAAGTCAGTGATTGGAGGTAAACTAATTGCTCTGGCTTCTCGGAATAAAAAGGGAAAAACTAAACAAATTGAAACGCTAACACAAAAATGATCAGAACTAGAAACTATCCATAAAACAAACCCCTCCCGAAAAAACTATAGACAAATAATATCAGTAAGAGGCCAACTAAACCTTTTTGTTAGTGACAAACGCAGAAAGAGCTATAAGATGGACTCAACAGAAATATTACGAAAAAAGTAATAAGGCAGATAGAGTGCTGGCACGTAAGTTAAAGCAAAAACAAGTTAAAGCTAAAATCCATAATATTTACACCAAAAATGGATTGGTATCTCATAGCCCCAAAGCTATAAGTGATGCTTTTAAAGAATATTACACATCTCTTTACAATCTGTCTCGCCCAGTGGGAGACTCAGCTGAAAACAAAAAAGCGAAAAAGATTCATAACTTTCTAACTGAATGCCGACTCCACACATTGGACCAAATTATATCATAAATCTTGAAAAAACTATAGAGCCCCCTGAAATTTTGGAGACTATCAAATCTTTGAAAAATGGGAAGGCCCCTGGTCCGGATGGATTTTCAAATCTTTACTACAAGAAATTTTCCACAATACTTCTCCCGTACTTAACCAAGATATTTAATGAGATGCTTCTAGGCCTCCCCCCACCCAGAGATATGCAACGAGCAACCATAGTAGTAATCCCAAATGATGGAAAAGACCCCCTGTTGTGCTCTAGCTGCAGACCTATCTTCCTGTTAAACACAGATCTAAAAATATACGCAAACATTTGGGCCACTAAATTAAACAGTATTCTTCCAAGATTGAGCCATCAGATCAGGTTGGTTTTGTTTTGGGCAGGCAAGCCCTTGACAACACAAGGAGGACGGCGCACGTAGCAAAATAAACCACACGCCCATCTTTCATTAGATGCAAAAAAAAGCGTTTGATAGACTGGATTAGCAGTTTATGAAGGCCACGCTCTTACAAATGGGATTCACTCCCCAAATTTTAAACAGCATAAACACGCTATACTCTGTCCTAACGGCCATAGTAAAAAGAAATAACTCCTTGTCTAACCCTTTTCCAATATCAAATGGAACCAGACAGGGGTGCTCACTGTCCCCCTTGTTGTTTGCTTTGGCCATAGAACCATTAGCCTGCCAGATAAAATTGAATCCCAATATCACGGGTATTCCTGTTGGAAAGGAGGAATTCAAGATAGCTCTTTTTGCGTATGACATACTATTGACGCTTTCAAATCCTCTTATTTCACTCCCCAACCTTTTCCAAGTTTTATCGGAATTTGGCTCTCTCTCAGCATACAAATATAGCCAGGGTCCCTCCGGTTCCCCTGTCTCCCGGTTCCTTTTCCCCTTTTGTGTGTGCTGCTGTGGGAGCGAGCGCGTCTCCGAGGGCTCCCGGCAACATCAGTGGCAGGGCACCGCCATCTTTACTGTGTCCATGCAGGCGCGGAGGCTCGCGCATGCGCAGAAGTGCCACAGCGGCCAACTTGCGTTTGGCGTTAGGCTAGCGCGTGCGCAAATGCGATACGGCAGCCATTACAGGGAGTGAGAAGAGGCGCTCCATAGTCAGGGACATCCCCCAGTTCGCACATGCGAAGTTAGCAACGGCGGCAGCCATTACACTTTGTACACGCGGCCCAAATGTTAAAGAGGGCCATAAGGGACTACAACCCCCAGCAGCCTCTGGAGACTGCCCTATGATCCCTGTCACATGCAGCGAGACAGCCAGTAGAATTTGCAGCTTCTCCTGCTGGAGAAAGATACATTGTTGTACACAGACCATGCGAGTCAGTAGGAGCTGGGGTACAGAGAGGCATGGGAGGCAGACAGGGGAGTAGGTAGGTGTGCAGGGTCAGTGACCAATGCACTAGGCCAGGGTACCCTTCCCAGGCCCAGATAGCCCTGAGTCACCAGTGAGTTGGTGCAGCTAGGGACAGACCCAAGAGAGGGATGCTGCCACCTTAGCTGAGCAGGATAGCCAGCTGAGACAGTGTTGCTTTGCAGTGCAGCCACAGCAGTTTGTTTGGCAGTTTCAGGAAAGGCCCCTTCAGTGCTAGGGGGGGTTGCTTTCTATAGAACCCAGTTCTATGTGATATCACCGGTGCCAGTTGCACGCAGTGATCGCGGCCTGCGTCTGGGCTCAGACAGGCTCTACAGCAAGAGACTTTCCAAAGGTGGATCACTCCATGCGGGAGTCACCCACTGCCAGGCAGAGTTTCAGGACGTCCCAGAGGATATCGCAGAGCGGCGGATCCTTTGTGAAGAATCTGCAGCCCCAGGTGCTGGAGCACTGGGGCAGATATCGTATTATACGTGCACCAACAAAATCGGTACATCAGGCGCTGATCCCGCCTATAGGTTCTGGGTCTCTTAGTGGACTCGTGGGACTCTGGGTACACGGTGTTGGGGTAAGAATAAGGTGTGGGGATTAAGGCACTGTGAGAAGATGGATAGTAGTGCTTAGTAGTGTTACAGGGTGACACTGTTATTATTGCTGATGTATATGTAATGTGTTATGTTTTATTCTGCATATAGTGAACTGTGTATATATACTCCGGTGTATGTGGTTACTATATGTGGGTTCTGTGTGGGGAACATTCTACATTCCTAGAATCCTACAGTACACAGGTGGAGGCGCTGTAAGTAAAATCGTTGCAGAGGATTCACCCCAGGCTCTCACTGGCGGAGGCTCAGGTCTCCTGTGAGCCTAAAAGGTATATTGCACCACACCTGGTAACATATAGGTTCCCCCTCACATGCACTCTATATGCGATTGGGTGGGGGAATACCCGTCACACAAAATTAATCACTCTAAATCTATGGTCCTTAGCTTAAACCTTCCCAAAGATATGGTAAAACAACTCCAACTTAATTTCGACCTCAAATGTAATCAGAACCACATTAAATATTTAGGGGTCCAAATAACAAAGGATTACTCATTCCTAAATAAAATAAATTTTAAACCTTTTTTCGACCAAATTGCAAAAGATCTGACCACTTGTAATCCATATATAATAGCCTGGTCTGGAAGGATAGCCACTATTAAAATGAATATTTTACCTAGATTACTATACCTTTTCCAAACTCTCCCAGTAAAAATCTGCCAGAAGGATCTAAATAATATTCAAAAGAAAATACTGAAATTTGTATGGTAAAATAGACGTCCCAGAGATGTCCGCAAAGACATCCTTTATAAACCTAAGTTAGAAGGAGGCTTAGCCCTCCCAAACCTACAAAAGTACTACAGAGCTGCACAACTAGGGCAATTAATTAGTTGGCATTCGAACCCAAATGACAAAAGATGGGTGGAACTAGAAGAACTGATCTGCTCCCCATTTAAAATTAAGAATCTCCTCTGGCTTAATAAAAAATCTAGACCAGCCGAGGTTTGCAAAAACCCGGTGATATCCTTTGCCTGTAATCTTTGGGACTCCCTTAAAGGTAGGTTTCAACTAACTAGTCTCCCATCCCTCATGCAACCTCTGTTTTCAGATCACTCTCTCCCTTTTTACACTGATAACCACCAATGTAACCCTTGGGTCCAAAAAGGACTCTTAAGAGTCAATGATATTCTCATCAAAGGTAAAGTCCCTCCATTCACCTTGTTACAAACGAGCCACGACATTCCCTCCTCTAAATTTTTCAGATTTCTCCAAATTAGGCATTATATTCAATCCATCTACAAGCCAAACCAACCACACGTGTTAACTCTATACGAAGACTGGTGTCTACACCAGCCTCTTATAAAGGGCATTACTTCCAGGCTATATCAGTCTGACTCCTGTCAAAACTAGCCAAACCCCTGATAAATACATGATATCCTAGGAGGAGAAGTTAAATACCAATTTGGACCTTGATGTCTGGAAAGATATCTGGGAAGCCGCTTCCAAAAATTCTTCCTGTGTTGTGATTAAGGAGAATATTTACATGCTAATATTTAGATGGTATATGACTCCTAGGTTGAACTATTTTCTCCCAGGTGTCTCTCCTCTATGTTGGCGTGGTTGTGGTAAAATGGAAAATATACTGCATATATTTTGGTCATATCCAAAAATTCAGCAAACATGGAGGGAAGTATTTGCTCTAATACATAGGATTCTGGGAATCACTGTCCCCCAGGACCCACTAAATATATTATTGGGAAAGCCAAAGGCCAATTATAATAAAAAAGAAACTAAAGTCGTCTCCCAAATTTTAAATGCTACTAGATGCACAATCACCAGAAACTGGAAACAACCTATTCCCCAATCCCTTAAACCAAATAAATAACACAATCTGGCATATAGTCTACATGGAAAAACTCTCAGCCTACCTAAATGGTTCCACTTCACAATTTTCAGAAACATGGGCTCCTTTGTTTAGACATGCAGGTATATCCCCATATTTAGATTAGATTACTTTGAACAGAGTAATTTATGTTGAATTGACACTGTCATTTACTATGCTTTATTGTTTCAAATGCTGTCTCCTTCCCCCACCCCTAATCCCATTCCCCCCACCCCTAATCCCCTTCCCTTCCTAATGTGTAATCATCAGATTACTTGCAACATTGCATTATTGTATTTTTCCCTTCCTTTTTTCTTTTTGTACCTCTTTTTCTTACTTTTGAAAAAAAATGAGCAATAAAATGTAAGTAACAAAATTTTTAAAAAAAATAAAGGCCTACTCCGCTTTGGAGAATATCTAAACCTTTACTCCAGCCCTCTTTAACTGGGTGGATAGCTAAGATAATTACCACCCCAAACATATATATATATATACACAACAGTCCAACAAGAAAGTCTCTTATCTGTTTCTGTTGTAGCTATAGGGGAAGCCCTCTCTGTTCTCCTAGGTCAGCACCCTTGTGCACTACGGTAATGTCCATGTCCAGGTATAGAGGTCTTGTCCCCTTGTCTTGCTGTCAGCATACAGTCCTTCTGTGCGCATAAAGTCATCATCTTTTCCTCAGGTCAGCCCAGTTCTGGGCTAAGTAAAATCTCTCTTCTGTTTCCAACAGGAGACTTTTCTTACAGTCTTAATTGGCCAGGTGGAGTCTGGTTAATTGCCTGCTGCAACTTTTAGAAAGACAGGTAGGGTCAAGCTTTCTGTTTTTGAGTAATGGTATACACTGGCGACACACTTTATTCGAGCTTGGCTAGTCCCACGAATTCGGGTATACCCGGGTGTATTGAGGTTTGTGACTGTTTTCTGCCCGAGTGCATTGAGTTATTTTCCAAGCAGGGATTGAAGCATTTTATTCCCGCTGGCTGCAATACTGCACAGTATATATATATATACTGCATTACAATTCATGAATTTATGCCATCTGGTAGACACGCGAAGCATTGCAGCCTATTCAATCCTAATCATTATCATTTAACAGATCAGCCGCCCATCAGCCAGGCATGAACCCAGGCTGGGAAGGCAAACGCAACGGGGCTTATCAGAGGTGAGGAGCGGCGCATTCCAGGTATCTGCCAGGTACATACTGGGTATTTGCTCGAATAAAGTGTGTCGGTGCAGTAACTGTTGCATGTTTTGAAGGAGGGGGGAAAGGAGCCAGAGTAGAGGGAGGAGTTTACAATGTGTTTGAGCATAGGGATTATAGTAGGAGCAAGAGGTTTTAGGAGATGGGAGGGAATGGGGTCAAGAGGGCAGGTGGTAGAGGGAGAAGAGGAAATCAGCAACGACAACGACATGATAGTGGAAAAAGAGTCACGGAAGACTGGAGGAGAGTTAGGAAGAGGTGTAGGATGGATGGAGGATAGAGAGGGGATATCCTGACATACTGCACCGACACACTTTATTCGAGCAAATACCCAGTATGTACCTGGCAGATACCTGGAATGCGCCGCTCCTCACCTCTGACAAGCCCCGTTGCGTTTGCCTTCCCAGCCTGGGTTCATGCCTGGCTGACGGGCGGCTGATCTGTTAAATGATAATGATTAGGATTTAATAGGCTGCAATGCTTCGCGTGTCTACCAGATGGCATAAATTCATGAATTGTAATGCAGTATATATATATATATACTGTGCAGTATTGCAGCCAGCGGGAATAAAATGCTTCAATCCCTGCCTGGAAAATAACGCAATGCACTCGGGCAGAAAACAGTCACAAACCTCAATACACCCGGGTATACCCGAATTCGTGGGACTAGCCGAGCTCGAATAAAGTGTGTCTCCAGTGTATGGATTCCACCTTTTCCTTGAAAAAGTCAGCAAAGTCCTGAGGTGAGATGGAGGAAAAACAGGCAGCAGAGGGTGGTCTGCGTAGGAAGTCAAAAACAGAGAAGTGTCGGCGTGGTTTAGACTTGTGCGTGTTGATTAGTGAAGAAAAGTAGGGTTGTTTAGCTTGAGAGGGCAGAGTTGAAACAGAATAGCATAAATTTGTAGTGAAGGAAGTCTATGAGAGTGGGAGATTTCCTGTAGAGGCGTTCAGAGGAACAAGTGCTGGAATGCAACATGCACGGGTGGCAATTTAGCCAGGGTCTGGGGTTAGATGGGCGAGAACGTCAGAGAGAAAGCGGGCATGTCGATCAAGAGAAGAGGATAGGGCAAAATTGTAGTTCCTGACCAGGTTGTGGAAGTCTGGAGCAAGGCTGAGAGAGGAGAGAGAGGAGCGTAAAGTGGAATCAAAAACTGGTAAGTTAATAGAGTGCAGGTCTCTGCAGAAACAAGGGGTAGGTGGAAAAAGGGAGAAGTGAGAGAGAAAATTAGATGTGATGGTCAGAGAGAAGGGGGAAATTGAGAAATCAGAGAGAGAAGTTTTTTTAGTGAAATCCAGATCTAGGTATTGGCCATCCGTGTGGGTGCTGGCTTCAGTTCACTGTTGAAGGCCAAAAGAAGAGGTTAGAGTGCGAAAACGGGAGGACGAAAGGAAAGAGGGGTCATCAATATGGCAGTTGAAGTCCCCAAGGAGAAGAACAGGGGAGTCTGAGGAGAGAAAGAAAGAGAGCCAAGATTCAAAGTGAGAGAGACAGAAGGGGGGTTGACTAGAGCTAGGTGGGTGATAGATGAACACCACGTGGACAGGGATGAGGTGAGAAAAGCTGGACAGTGTGAGTCTCAAAGGAAGGAATAGCAAGAGAGGGAGGAATAGGAAGGGTTCAGTAATGGCAGAGGGAGGAGGAGCCCCACACCTCCACCCCTGCCATCAGAAAGGTGGTAGAAAGAAAGGCCACCATAAGAAAGGGCAGCTTCCAGAGCAGTGAGAGAGAAAGAAGTCATGCACAAAGAGGAACTTGTTAGAAAGGGGGCAAGCATTCGAAAGGGCACAGGAGAATGGGAGAGGAGAGGGAGGGTGCCAGGGGATGGGTATGAGGTTAGAGGGGTTGACATCAGAAGGAGTAGAAGTTGCATGTGGGAGGCAAGGACGAGAGCATGTAGAAATAAAGCAGGGACCAGGATTGGGAGAGATATTCCCAGAAGCAAGGAGGAGAAGCATGGCTAGAATGAGAATGTGTGATGATAATTTGTAGGGGTGTGTTGTAGTGAAGGGGGTATAGCTGTGTAGTAACAGAGGGCGCAGGTAAGAAAGGAGTTCATTTGAATTGAGAAGTGGCGAAGGAAGGAGAGATGGAGATATTTGAATAGATTTAGAGACATTGAGATGTGCAGTCTGGGTTAGATAATGTCCTCCTTTCCAGCGTTGTTCAAATCCAGGATTCAGGCCCAGTAGGTGTTGTTCACTTGTTTCACTCCTGTTGAACTCCCTGTTAAACTCCACACTGCTTGCCACTTAAAAAATGGCTACTTTAAACAGGACCTGCTTTAAAGTATAGGATGCTGCCTCTGCATAGGCTGCCTCCCCAGTGTGTCTCTAGTTATATAGGTCTTACAAGTCACCTGACTGAATTAAGTGCTACCCTGACAGCTCAATTAGCACATGTTCGGCACATAAAAACAAATGGTATTTCAAAACAGACTGTTGTCCTACTGATGTGTTACAAGTTGAATTTAATTAAGATAGACACAGTAAGTGGTGATTTGCAGAGACCGGATTGAAATATGGGTTTTACCTGAGAAGAGAAAGATGATGTATGTTAGGGTAAGAGAGAGAAAGAGATGACTCCAGTAATCCAATAATCTTCTTCCAATAAGCATTTTGTGTGTAAAGAGTAGGAAATAAATATTTGTAGCCATATTGGTCATTCGACCTTATGTAAAAAAAAAGTTGGGGAGAAATACTTTAAGATGAAGTGGGGCCTTCTTACGCATTATGTCTACATAAGGGAGAATCCTATGTGGGAACATAAAGATTACCTTACCAGGTACTAGCATTAGCACACAGAAGAGAAGCCTTTTGCTTATACTGTATATGCTGTTGAGAAAGCTTCTAACATAATGGGAGCATCTACACAGCCACTGGTTCATACAGAGTAGAAGCCTTTGTTTTCAGTAGACTGTGGGAATCAATTTAGCCACAAGGTAAGACACCTCCTACATCAGAGAACTCACAAAGGGTAGAAGCCATTTGTCTCTCTGGACAAAGTGTATGGATAACTTCTAAGAGCCCAAGGGCCACATGCATCAATGTAACAGCTAATGTTGCATTTCTTCCTTGAATAAAACATAAAAGATGACTGCATATACTGATGTCTCCGTACTGGACCACAGAGAAAAAACAGAAAACGTATTTTAACAATTATCATTTCAATATTTATCCTCCCGAGTGTGGCCCCATGCAGACTTATTAGAATGAGGACCCGCATAGCACCTATATCACAAAGGGTAAAAGCACTCCTGTGTCTTGTGGGGTTCAGAGTGGGGTGACATCACCAAGATCAAAAGATGGGCGTACCCTAGGAGGAGGAGCAACAGTTACAGTGAGGTTTGCAGCAGAACTAATGTTATACGATTAGACGTTAAAAAATAAATTTAGGTTAGAATTAGGTTTAGAGTTACACATGAATTAAGAGTTAGAAACGAAGTTAGAATTGGAAATGTGGTTAGGAATAGCGTTAGCGTTACAGCTAGAACTATGCTTTATAATAGACATTTTGATCAGAACAGGAGCGCAGGTCTCGAGATATGTAAAAGAAAAATAACACAAAATAGTGCAACAGATTCACAATATTCAGAGATCTGTAACTAGTGTCAGATGCACACACAAGTGTGTAGTGCTTTTCATCATACTTGAATCAGAATAGCTAGTAGTTGCTCACGTGAAGGTATACGGGGGATCAGGATACAGCAGTATGGTCGGTCTCGCGGCTGCGGGAATGTGCTGGTGCAGTATATAGTATGCAATGTCTTGTCAGTCCGCGGCGCACCGCAGAGCAGTCAGTAATGGCCCATCGGGATTAACCCAGCGGGGGTCCCTGCGTCTGAATGGGACTCGCGCTGTGTGAATCCTACCGGGCTGCACCTGTCTGTAAGGGACACCCACTAAGAGTGAGACTGAATCAGTCACTGTGACGGTAGGGAGTAGCCGGCCTTCATTAATAAAGGTGGAGCCTGGCTGGCTGCCCCTGAAAGAGGGGCAGAGAGGATTATGAGGAAGGTCTGAGTAAGAGGTGGGACAAAAGTGGTTATGGTAAATCCCAGGACCGGGGTAGAGATGACAGTACACACACACCAAAAAGATTTAAATCCACTTCTAATGATAGAAAGGCTAAAACAGAAATTTCTAAAAGAGAGACCCCACCACCTCCCCCAACACTACCACCACCAAAGAGAAAGGAAACTGATAATAGAATAGATAACACCAGAGGGCCTAGAGAGAATAGACACTACGAAAAAGAACATACCCATCACTACAGACCATACCAGTCTTATAAACCTCAGAACTATAGAGGGGACAGGGGTATGAATACCACGATAGGGGAGTGTACCCTAGAAGGGATCGTAGGAGTCGGGAGAGATCTAGAGACTGGGAGATGCGATTGAATAATGGGAGAGACCACAGGGGAGAAAGAGAAGATAGAGGATATAAACCTCATGGGAGAGACGAGAGAGAAAACCACTACGCTAGTGTAAGGAATCCGCTCCGCAGTTTACTGGTTGCCTTACCTTGCAGACTGTGCAGTCCTGGAGCACCTCTCCTGATGTTTGCTGCAGCCTGGATTCACTCACCAAAGCAATACACACTCCCTCTGGTATCTATTGCAGCTGTGCAGCCTATCACTGCAACCTAGACTTGCATTCACTCATTGGAGCAGTACCTTCACACCCCCCTCCGGGGATTGGCCCGCTGGCCTTTAAGTACTGTCTTCCCACAATGCTCCCTGCCGAGCATAGTCCTTACCGGATGTCACTACCTGTTCTGCCACAAGCTTCCGCTTGTTCTCCTGTGCTGAAGTGTAGGTCCCGCCCTGCATCCTTCAGCTTCCTTCAAGCTCCCGCTTGTTCTCCTGTGCTGAAGCAGAGGTTTTGTCCCTGCGTCCTTCAGCCTCCTGGATTCCTGCACTGAAGCGGAGGTTTCCCTGTGTATCTACAGCTTCCTGGTTCCTGGGGCCTACTCTTTCCCTAATCTAGAGAGGTCGTGTCCTGGTTCCTGCGCTGTTACAGAGGATTCTCCAGCCCGCTCAGGACTCTTGCGCTGTAGCACTGGTGCACCCGTGCAGCAAAGCGGTGTGCTACTCTGGTCTGCCTACCATCTCCTGTGACCAGTACCATGGGCCATGGTTGTCGCTCGCGCAGAGGCCAACCCCGCGCTCCTAAGCTGAAGCGGGGCTCTCCTGACTACCTGTTGCCGAACTCTTGCCTGAACAATGTTTATCCTGATGTCTCCTGTCCTGACCCTGGCTTGTGCAACGACGACGCTGTCTTCTCCTTCCCTGATCCTGCTACGTATGACAACGAACTGCGCAATCCGGATCAGCCTGCGCGGTCTCAGGTCGGTGCTTTTACAACCCTACCTCAGCCACGCGGTCCGACCCTGGTTTGTGGCGAGCAGAACCCTGACAGCTAGGACCAAAAGAGAGACAACGAGGGATAGAGATGGAGATAGGGGGGGGAGAAGAAGGTATGCGAGCCGCTCTCCCATTAAGAGCCCAGTTTGGGAGAGGCCCAAGCAGAATACAGCGGTGACTTTTTTAGAGCAGAGTCCCCCGCACCTACTACAGACACAGAACCGCTTCGAACCACTAACAGAGAAAGAGAAAGAAGGGAAACACTACAACAAAAAAAGAGACAGAGAGGAAAAAGAGGAAGAAGGAGGCCTTCCAAAGAAACAAACGAAATAAGGGTTTTTTTTAATATCAGTATTCACAGACACCCAACTTGGGCTAATAGGGAGAGGTTTAAATTTTGCCCCAAGCATAAAGTCCAGTGGTTTTAACATGTTTCTCGACGCAAATACATTTTTAAGAAAATTGACAGTTAAACGTTTTTTTTTAAACAAAGATGCCCAGTCCAGAGAAACACTGGGAGGAAGCCAAGTCACACTACAAAGCACACTGGGTACTCCAAGTCCAGAGGATAATTTTATCCACTCAGGATTAAGAGACAAATCAAAATTTTATCCAAGTAACAGTAGGGGACAACATCTAGAGGTCTTTACGCAGTTGGTTTTATAAGACCTGGAGAAAATTGCAGGACAGCCAAAAACGAAACGAGACAACCTCAGTAAGGAAGAGAAAGAGGCTCTAAAAACACTAGGAGATGACAGATCCATCACCATCAAACCAGCCGATAAAGGGGGAGGTGTGGTGGTGATGGATACGAAATACTACCTTAAAGAATCAGAACGGATTTTGGGAGATTCAGGGACCTATCAAAAATTGAATGGAGATCCAACAACAAAGGATAAAAAAATCATAGACGCCATCCTAGAGAGGGGTAAAACACTGGGCATATTAAACCTAAAGGAGTGGAGTTATCTAAAAAGAGACAATCCCATCCTGCCTGTGTTTTACTTCTTACCCAAAATACACAAATGCCTGGAGACTCCCCCCGGGAGACCAATCATATCAGGCATAGGTTCCCTCACTCAAAATCTATCCGAATACGTCGACACATTTCTGCAAAAATATGCCACAAGCAGTAGATCATATCTTAAAGATACCTCACAGGTTTGAAACATTTTAAACAACATTCAATGGCAGGACAACTACATTTTACTTACCTGCGATGTCAAATCGCTCTATACCTGCATCAAACACACAGACGGGGAGGGAGCTATAGAGCGAGTATTAATAAAAGACCCCACCATCCCGGAGGAACAATGCAAATTTATTTTAGACAGTATAAGTTTAATTTGCGGCACAATTCTTTTTGGTTCAACGGCGACATCTTTCTCCAGTTGTGCGGCACCGCGATGGGGATAAGGTTTGCGCCTAGTTTTGCGAACATTTTTATGGCGGATTGGGAGGACAGTCACATCTGGTCCGAACACCCGCATGGCGCGAATCTTGTCTCCTGGCATCGCTATATTGACGATGTGCTGCTCATATGGAGAGGAACAGAAACAGAGTTAGAGCATTTTATCAGTTATATTAATAACAATCAAGTTAACCTAGAGTTCACTTCAGAACATAGTAAAATCTCTCTACACTTTTTAGACCTCACGATTTCCGTGGAAAACAATATATTGAAGACAAAAACCTTTTTTAAACCTACTGACGCGAACAACTATTTATTGAATACTAGTTGCCACCATTCGAAGTGGCTTAAGAACATCCCCTACGGACAATTACGCAGAATAAAAAGAAATTTCACAGACCCAGAAATCTACCAGGAACAAGCCTCACTTTTAAAAGAAAAATTCTTAGAAAGAGGTTATGAACCTACCATACTAGATGATGCACTAAAAAGAACGGAATTAATCCCAAGGGAAAACCTTTTAAAACCAAACATTAAATCTAATGACACAAGTTTCCCTTTATCTTTCATTACAGATTATAGCACTGACTCTGGCAAAATAACAGCAGTTTTAAGGAAACACTGGCACATAGTGCAAAAAGATCCCATTTTAAAAGACCACATTCCGCCTCTACCAAGGGTCATTTTTAGACGGGCACCAACGATAAAAGCTAAGCTAGCCCCGAGTGTTTTTAAGAGGGAAATAAAAAAACCCACACAACATTGGCTACCCCCCCCAGTGGGTTTTCATAGTTGTTTTAGTTGCAAAGCCTGCAAACAGGCAGTGAAAGACGACAAAACCAGTTTCATCTCAAACGTCACAAAGGAAAAATTTAACATTAAAATTCTAATTACATGTCGGACGGAATATGTGGTATACCTGCTGGCGTGTCCATGTGGGCTCCAATACGTGGGCCGGACATCCAGGTCCCTGAGGGTCCGCGTGTTGGAACACATGGGCAATATACGTAAGCAGGTTATGACCCATAGCGTCTCCAGGCATTTCAGTCTGTCACATGGAGGGAATCCAGAGGGGCTTTTATATAAAGGCATAGAGAAAGTTGAGGCGCATTGGAGGGGTGGAGACCAGCTCAATAAACTAGCACAACGTGAGACCTTCTGGATATATAGACTCCAGACCCTAGTACCAAAGGGTCTCAACATCGACATAGACCTAGGGGCATCTCATTGATCAGGTAGCATTCCACCCCATCCCCTCTCATTTTAGAAGTATATTATCCCCAGTTATTTTTAGATGCTCAGCCGGGATGTCCTTCCCTGCCCTTAGTCCTTTACGGTACCCTGCCCCCCCCCTGGCCTATCACCTCCCCCCCGGCCTTTCGCCTCCCCCTCGTTCCTTCCCGCCCCCGCCCCCCCCCTCCCCTTCCCTCTCACTCAATATGTATATGTAATCTTTCAGCACATGGAAATATCACCTAGATATATATAGATACTTTTTACTAGTTGTATACCCCATACCTAACTATAGGGTACTAATTATGTTTTTGATTCATCTTGCAGATTTGGATCATCTAATAAACTTTTTTACAGGTTAAGGATTTATTTTATATGTTTAAAAAGCATCTTTTATATACAACAAACTATCAATACATCGGAGGTATTTTAATACATCAAAATGTATATACACGACCATGCAGGATGTGTATTAGGACTTGGACACTAAACTTTGATCCTTTCTTAATTATATTACACCTTTTTGCTGAATTAAGGAATAACAATGATTTCCTTGGGATAAAATATATTCATGTTACTGTACTGTACAAATGAACGCTTTTAAGTAGAGATAGCTATACCCTAATTAGAATGTTGCTTTTAGCTAAAAAAGTATTTTAAAACGAGTCCCAGATGACATGGCAATCGATCTATGTAAGATCCAATTAGGCTAATCCACACACCACACATGCCTAATGCTTAATTAAGATAAGCTGATTCTAGATTGAGGGGGGCGTAGTAGTTAGGATGACCACAGCATATAAAAGTGGAGCGGCGTGTCATACCCTTCCTAACTACGTAGCCTGAGGAAGCCCATAGGGCGAAACGCGTTGCTCGAAATCCCCCAACCATTTTGATCCTTTGCGGCCACCGTCGGGAGCAGGACAAGGGAAGTACAGAGCTCCATCCGGACGCGGAGCGAGCTACTGCAGCACCACGAGCCCTGCTAAATATCCCACAAAGACTGGCCTTCCACCCCTTCACACACCGCAGCTCACTGGTTGAGCAAGCGGGGGGGTCTGTTGCATACCCCTGTTTTTATTGTTTATTTATTTGTTTATTTGTTTATCTGCTTTAATAAAAGTATAGCCTTGATACTTTGGGCTTATAATTTCATTCACCAATCTGGGAGCAAGGAATCCACAACAGGAGCGGCTACAAACTCTCCAGCATAGGACAACAGGAACAACTAAAGATACCTTTTCAAGTGTGCACTCACACTTGGCCGTGTGAGTAGTAATACTTTATTATTGTCTTCCATTATTCACTTGCCACTGAGTCAGGTTTTGCAACTTGGAGCAGTGGGACCACCTCTGGGAGCCCAAAGATACCATTCCTTAGAGTGCACCCACACATGTCCGTGGTGACATCACACACAAGAAATAGGAGAACCAGCACGGACGAGAGGTGGAGAACTACAGGACAGAGCAGGAGAAACCATACCAACAAAGAAAGAAAGCCCAGACGAGAGACAGAGATCAAATCCATAAAGAAAAGAAGAGAGGACGTAAAGATACCTTGATGCGCAAGCATTCGCACAAGGCCGTGTGAGTGTTTGAGACTTTTTATAGATTTACAACACCCACACCAGCAGTTCAGAGTCTTACACACCTGAATCAGACTACACCATACATTATCATTCCACCTGTGCTCCCCCATCCCCTCTTTCTGCCCCTGAAAGTGTATGGCAATGGCTGAGAGTGTCAGCTCTTGTGTCTAATATTGTACCTTACTGTGTTGCCCTGTAATTTTGTTCCCCTTATACTGTCCCTCTTAGGGTTTTAAGCTAGGAACTGTGGGGTTAACTGTGTAAGCCCAGTGGGCTAGTTAATGCATTCTCTGTGTATTCCCTTTGATTCATGGGCCCGTAGCTGCCTATGCAAGCTTATAAGTGTATTGCCTTGTATGGGTGGCCTCTTATGAGAAATAAGCTGCAGGGCAGAGACTTCTGGAACATGAGGGAAAAGGGGGATATTTTAACCTGTATTGCCTGCCAGCAAGGAATTAGAACCCCCACATTTTAGGTCCAGGTGGGGGAGTGCAAGCTCTGGGGACCAAGGGTTAGTTTTGCTGTTTTTTTTTAAACTACAATGCATTTTCTGTTTGTTCTGTGAGAAAAAACAGTTTGGTGACAAAAGGCAGACAGAGATTGATTAGAATATCAATGCAGACCAGCAGATCAGGTAATGGTATTTCCTGTGCAAAGCCATGCAGGTTGTAGCACATGGCGAGGGGGGGGAAGGGCTGTGGACTGGCTATCTTCTGGAAAACCTTTGTTTCCCCTAGACCCCAGCCTCCTCAGTGTATTAGATAGGCAACAAGCCCTATATAAGGAAGAGCAGTGACGCAGCTCTCTTTCTCTTTTCCTGTTGGAGATTTGAAGACAAGACTCTGCTGGCGGGCATCTCAAAAGTGCTTCTGAAGTGAAAGAGCTATTCACACAGGGAAGCATGGAGAGGCCCAGCCAGCAGGCAGGTTTCAGTCCAGACGTTCAGTCCAAGGGTCCTTTCAAGGTAAGCCTTTACTGAACCAGGCACCTTGCAACTAGGAAAGCCTAGTTGTTACCCCCAGACTCCAGTAAGTGTGTATATTCTCTGTATTTTGTATTTCTGTGTGTTTCTGAGGTCTTATCCAAATAAACCTCATATTATTTCATTGTGTTTTGCCTACTGAATGATACCTTAAATATAAATGTGTTAAGAGACCTGGTCTACCGTGACAGTCACTCCACCTGCGCACCTCTAATAGGAGATCACGCAGTTTTTATTTTATTTTAATAACATTGTATTGAAGCAGGGGGTCTCCGGAGCTGAACCGCATTAATTTCAGCTCCGGGGAAAGTGACTGATTCAATGAGCGTGACCTCCTCCCCCGCGCAGTCACCGGCAGGAAAGTGAGGGAGAGAGGCAGCAGCAGGGGATGGCATCCTGTGGACGAAGGAAATAGGCGTCAACCTGCGGACGGAGGAGAGAGGCAGCAGCTGTGGAGCAGCAACCTGTGGACGGGGTAGAGAGGCAGCAACCTTTGGACAGAGGAGAGAGGCGGCAGCTGGGGAGCAGCAACCTTTGGACGGAGGAGAGCCGCATGTAGGTGTTGAAAGAGCCACAGGTTGCCGACCGCTGGGATAAGACAAAGTCTGCTGGGACGTGATTCTGATAAACTGTCCCTAAGGGATTCCCTTTATTACAGATTTGGGGTGGCAGCTGTCAGCTCTTAAAATGTATTTCTGGAATTCTTCTTGCGAAAGATGTCATTTGTATAAGTTTTTGCTGATCAATGAATAAATATAAATGTAAGTAATGGATTTGATGAAAATCATAATTATGTGTAAAGTGCACGTTTAGGTCGTTATTATTCAGATGATTAATAAAAGATAAAAGTGATTGTGCTTCCCATTTCCAAACAAAAATTAGATCTATAAAACGCTTGTAAAATACGATCTGATCTCTGAAAGGATTTCTATCTACAAACACGGGGAACGACTCCCACCATCCAAGAAATAAGTTGGCATACGATGGTGCAAAACTGGTAACCATGGCCGTTCCATGTGTTTGGAGATAGAAAATCCCATCAAACAAAGAATAATTGTGGGTGAGTAAATAATATACAGAATCTAAAATAAAAGTTCACTGTGCCGGTGAGAGATTGGATCTTTCCAAGAAAAATTTGACAGCTGCCACCTCTTTTTGATGTTGAATCACTGTATATAGGGAAGTATTTTTTTTTCTATGAATCCTAGCAGAGGCAGGATTGGTCCCCACAGGCACATACTCTCTCCAGGACAGACACGGAGACAGATGATGGTACAACTGGTATTTATTCCTCCTCAATTTTCCTGGAGCAGACTCCAAGGGCTTGAGGCCCCAAGAGTCCCTCCACTGCTCTTTTACCCACTGACGGGGCACGGGGAATTACTCCCACTCAACTGAGGGAGGGACGACACAAACTCACAATTTGGTGGAGTGCCAACTTTTATACACAGGGGAGGGGCTTGTAACCCTGCCCCATAACAGGGCAGGTCCAGGTACTGACAGGCATCATACCATCTGCATGTGACCCAATCAGTACCCTCCCCAGGTATGACACTCCAATCTGGCGGTAGGCCTGCCCCTGGACATGGCAACATTGTAACCATCCTGGCTAAAACTGCAAGCTAGGCCCAGTGCAGGAGTTTAACCCCAACACTGTCTGTTCCTATCAGGACTTATAGTGTTGAGGCCAGCGGAAAGGCTATAGCCAGGGGCACTTGGCTACAAAAGCCTGGTTGTACCATCTATGGAAGCTGAACCTGAAACATTGCTGCTCCCTTCACCATATGCGGAGCCTCAAGTTCCCTGGACTAATCATAGGTGAGAAAATTTGGAGACACGCTCCATAACTGTGCTCTAAAAAGGGGCATCAACCATCTTATCAGAGATGTAAATAATTCCAAGTCATTATAATATGAAACAAATTCCAACTGTGACTGCAGGCAGGCATGTAATCCGTATGCGGTTACTAACCAGTGTGTCAGTCATATAATGCTCCTAGTATGGGGAAGAAAGGTATCATCAGTGATAAAGGATAAAGCAGTGGAATGACCAAGTATCCAATGTGAATGGACAAGTGGCCCCCCATTAATTCCTAATGTCCTGAGATATTCCCCTGGTGCTAGACTGAAAGAACTCCAATAGATCAACACATGAAAGTTGATTGTAGTTCAAAGTACTCACACTTGGTAGCCGCAGATCCTGTTGACGTCACAAGTGGGGCGGGCCATTATGGCGACGGATTCCCCTATTTATACTGGCATTATGGGAGAGGAACTATACTCTTTGACAAAGGACAGGCCAGCCCGAAACACGTCAGAGGTTCCTCTCACATGGTTTGTGTGAGCGCTTGTTGCATGTTCTGACAATAAAGAAAACTTTTTTTATCTACTTTTGGATCCAGCCACCGTCATTTTTTTCATTTCCAACAAGCTGTGCACTGTCACCTTCCCTTCTCTATCACAGGTGAGCTCCAGCTGGAGTGTGTCCCTATGAATGTCTCTTGAAGGGGCTGTGGTCTGGTCACAGGCCGCATACACCGAGTGGCGTCCTTCACCGGGGTACTATCACTAAGCAACTACTGGGAAAGTGTCTCTATCTAGGGGCCTTCCCTGCAGCAACCACAAGCTGGCGGGACTGGGGCCTGTCTGGGGCAATCTGGCCTAGTCCAGGGAAGAAAAGTGTGTTTGCTCCGTGGTCACAGCATCTCCAACAGCCAACGCATGGATGAATAAAAAAACTTTATTAGCAACTAGTAATGAACATCAGCAAGAGCCACTCTGACGCGTTTTGTCCAGGCTTGGACTTTATCAAAGAGTGATTCCCCCTGCACATTGACAAACCTTATTTGCACTGCACTGTTCCCTGGACACTACCTGCTCCATTGAGGTCCCTCCTCCGACTGAGAGCGAGGTGCCTAGCGTGCCAAATGTATCAATCCCCCTGCAGGAGATCCTGGGAGCCCTATTGTTTGTCGCACGTCATACAGTATGTCTCTATCTCCCAGAGCATGTTGGGAGATGTAGTTCCCCTGCGGAGCCCTTTCTAAGATGGCTACCACAACTCACTGCCCATGCGTTGTGGACGTCTTGTGCATGTGCGAGTTTCAAAGATGGCGACGCCCTGTATAGGAGTCTGCCGAGGAGCTCCGGTGTGCCAGAGCAGGTCCCCAACTAGCCGCAGCTTCCCCGCCCGAACCGGAGGTAAGCGGGGAGTCAGGCTACATTGTCCCCCTGGTGGAGACTCCAACGTCTCCGCTTGGGAACATTGTAACACAAAGTTATATAATAAAAATGCAGGTATATTATACAACTTAACACAACCATAAAACTATAAACAATGTTATACAGCTCTGTAAAAATATTTATGACCGAAGCCCGCTTGCTCCTAGCCAGCTGCTGAGACTCATAATGGGGTTCCCCTAGCGAATCATATGACACTCTAGTGGGAGGGCGTTTCACTCACTGGCTCCTGTGAGTCTCTTGTTCAGCATTGTGGCAAGAGTGGCGTTAATCAGGGCATTAATAAAGGTATTATACCCGGCTGATTAACCCCACCTCGTATTGGGAGTGAAGGGGTTAAAAGTATATGCATGACACTAATTTATTTGCCCCTGTCCCAGCCTTTTTATCACCATTTTGCAGGCTGCTCGCTGCCTGCAGTAATAGAAATAAATGCAAAGTGTGCTATAATCTTTTTAGGCACAAGATGGCGTTGAGAGCGCCGAAGCCAGCGCTGATTGAATAAGCGTGGTTGGCGCTGGGAGGTCTGTTTGACGTATGGGTATCCATTTCCAAGCATTCGACTCTGTAACTGCAAGTCAATTGAATAAGTGGCATGCGGTTAAGGTTAAAGTGGTTTACCGATAAAATGTATCCGTACCTTGTTAGCTCCCGTAACTTGAAAGGCAGAAAGTCTATTGACGTGGGAAGTTGGTCAATTTACGCCAGAAGTAGGCGAACTTGGCTTCCCACCAGCAAGCCTTTCAATTAAGCAGGCTAACTCAGGAACGCAGGCAGCTAGCACTTTGGTGTAAAAGTCTAAATAAATAAACCACTCAGACACATATAAAAATTACAGTTGTGGTATACCCAGAACATATTGTTTTAATAAAGTGTATAATAGTGTAAGTTTAAAATGTACAGGCAGGAACAGTTTTTTCTGTGAGCCTGGGAAAAATCCTTTGGCATGTAAATGTGCCAGGGGTAAATGAGCTGAGGGTATTTTCCTTCCTACACTTCAAAGACACCCTGTTCAGTGGGAGACTGTAATTCTAGTGGAGTGCCGGGAATGAAAAGACTCAGAGGTCCAAATGGGGAAAGTGGCCGGGATGTTGCTGAGTGCCAGATACCGGTACTCAGCATGAGCCTTTCACACCATGGAGCAAAACCCCAGACCAAGGGTCGCCAGTAAAAGGGTGTACCCCAGGTATGCTAAGTCGCATGGGTGTCAAGCTCACACAAGCGCGGTGCAAACAGGAAAGCCTTTTTGCCCGGTTTTGCAAATTATGGGCAAATCGGAGATTGGTGGGTTAAGAGTTCCCACGGAGGGGATTGGGCAGGCATGTTATAGATAGGTCTGTGAACCCTATATGACTGCCCGCCGAGCTATCCCCGGTGTGATTCATGACGTAACCAAGCTTTGCACAAGATTCTGTTCGTGTACAGTGGTAGCGTTTCCAGAACGCAAGGGGTTAATAACATCACAACCCAGGATTTACCCCAAACTCCGGAATTCGTTAGCCCTGGTGACTCCCGAACAAATTCTTACGAACTTTCAAGAAATTCCTTTATTTGGCGGAGTTATTAGATTGGCAAATTTTGATCTAGCCAAACGGACTTTAAAGAGACTGCATTTCTTGCGCTTTCTTGCAAAGGACATTTTAATTTCTTTTCCCCATCCCAATAAGTGTTGTATTAAGTGTATTCTGAAGCTGTTGTGTGTTTGTCTTTGTCATATTCTCTAGCCTGCTGTACCCATGCTTGGCCACCGGGACTGCTGCCACTCTAAATGTATTGTTATAGCATGCAGTACCTAAACTTGTCCACCGGGATTGCTGCTGCTAAACTAGGAACATTCCAGAAGCTGATACCTGACACCTCTGCACCTGTGCTCCACCTCTCAGCCTGCCTATATAAACCTCCCTTTCCTGTTCCTCTTTGCCTGTTTATACTGGTTCCTTAGCTTCTGCAAGGTTCCTGTGTTTACTGCTGTGTTAGCTATTGCTATCATCCTGTTCCAGTTTCCTCGTTGCCGACCTCTGCTTGTTTCCTGACTTCGCTACCTGCCGCCTGCCTCGGACCCCTGCTTGTTTCCTGACTTCGCTACCTGCCGTCTGCCTCTGATCTCTGCTTGTGACCCCTACTTCGCTCCCTGCTGTTCCTGCCACTGGGATCCACTTCAGCCGAAGTCCAATCCTTGACAGAATAAACAGGCCCTACCATGGATTCCGCTGGAACAGACCCGACTCAGGCTCAGACACTCCATGACTTACAACATATCATGGTTGGTTACCAGGAACAACAAAGACACGTGTTTAATCGTCTTGGCCGCTTGGAAGAAAAATCCGCCACTGCGGAAGCTGAGAATCGTGAACTATGTGCAGCCTTAATCACATTGTCTGGCCAAAACACTGTGTGTGTGCAAACCGCACCCCGTATATCCCTTCCAGAAAAATTAGGGGGGAAAAAACAATCTTTCCGGAATTTCCTTAATCAATGCAGACTTGTGTTCAAGCTTCAGCCCATCATTTATCATACCGAAGAAGCCCAGGTGGGACTGATCATAACCCTGCTCAAGGATGAGGCCCTTGCATGGGTCTCCCCTATGTTAGAACAAGATAGCCCACTACTAAGGGACCTGGAGGAGTTCATCGAAGCCATGAGTCTTATTTATTTTTTTTCCACAAAAAGGTTTTTATTGTTGGACAACAGTACATTGCATACAGTGTCTACCAACCCAATGTCATTTTTTAATGTACCAGCATCCAACTTTTCTCGTTTCCACCTTCCTCCGGTCTTACAAAGACAAACTGGGTAGACCAACTCACATACCTAACACGTCACACAGACATACAAAAGGAAAGGTGGGGGGGGGGGGGAGCTCAGTGTCTTCTGCCTGTTCACCGTCTCACCTCTTTCTGTCCTACTTAGGAGCAGCTCTCAGCTGCGGGAGTTCCATGGATGTCTTCCCTACCTGTACCCCTATTATGCGCCGTCTGTACTGGCACATCGTAGGAGAATGCATTTAGGTGTATTATGGCATGATGGTGGTGGCACTCACCCCTGGAATATCGGAGTGGTCTAGCCACTTGGTCCAGATTTTCAGGAAATTTGTGCCGGTGTCGTTGACCAGACTTGTCAACTGCTCCATCCGGCAAATATACCAAATTCTGTTTCGAATTTTCGGAATGGTGGGTAAGTCTGGGAGCTTCCACAAGGCTGCGAATTCGCACCGCATGGCTGTTGCAAAATGTGCAATCAATTTTTGAGCCGGTCTGCCTATTCCCCGAGTGCGCCTGCCCAGCAGGAACAGCCAAGGGTCCAGGGGGACCGACTGTCCGAGAATACTCGTTAGCCAATCTTGGATTTCCTCCCACAAAGGAGCCACTTTGGGGCAACCCCACAGCATGTGAAGCAAGTCTGCCTGCTCCCCACATTGTTTTGGGCACAATGGAGGGTAACCTTTGACAAACTTTGCTAATCGTGTAGGGGTGAGGTACCACCTCATTAGGACTTTATATGCATTCTCCTTCAAGGTGGTGCATATGGAGCTTTTCGCTGCTGCCAGTACTATAGTGGACCAGTCCTTGTCTTCTAATGTCTCCCCTAAGTCCGTTTCCCATCTGGTTCTGTATGCCAATTTAATGTCTACGTCTCGTCCAGGACAGACCACCTCTCCGTATATCCGAGAAGTGAGTCCCGTGGTGTCCGTGCCTCTGGAACACAGCTGCTCGAAATTTGTGCGTTTAGGGCGTTTGGGGATTTTAGCGTAAAATGCTCGCACCTGGAGATATCTAAAAAAATTCGGAGTGGGGCATCTCTGTTTCTGCTCGGATTTGTTCGAATGATTTAATATTTTGGTGTCTCTCCAGGTGTAATAATCTGGTGATACCTTTTGCTTTCCAGACTGCAAGGTTCTTGCGTAACAGACCCGGAGCGAAATCGGGGTTCCCCATAATCGGGGTCATAAGTGTGTGCTGAGTTGTCAGTGCACACTTGTGTTTGGTGTTCTCCCAGGTCGCCAACGAGCTATTCACTGCGGCCAGCGGCTCACTCACTGTCAGATATGTCTTTTTGGGTAGCCAAATTAGGTCTTGTATCTCTACAGGGTCACAGCATGCTTTTTCCAGCTCCACCCATCTGCGTAGGCTTGGGTGCATGTGCCACTGAATAATTTGGGTTAATTGCGCCGCTTTGAAATATGATATCAAGCAAGGTACCCCTAATCCTCCTCTAACTGTTGGCCTCGTGAGAATGCTACTTTTTATTCGTGGTTTTTTATTACCCCAGACAAATTTCACCATAGAGGACTGTAAGCGGAGGATGTCATCCCTGATCACTTGTATCGGGAGGGTCTGAAACAGATACAAGATTCGGGCTAGGAGATTCATCTTAAGGCATTGGATCCTGCCGATCCACGAGATTGTGTGGCCTGACCAGATCCGAAGATCCTCCTTTAAAGTCCTAATTAGTCTGGGGTAATTGGCTTTGTATAGGGCTGAATATTCTTTGGTGATATAGATACCTAAATATTTAATGGAGGATGCTTGCCATTTGAAATTAAAATTCAGTTCTATTAATTTTTCGGTGACCTTTGGCAGGTTGATGTTTAATGCTTCTGATTTTGTCTGATTGATTTTGAACCCCGATATCTTATTAAATTCGTCTAGTAAGCTGAAGACATTTGGCAGGGAGGTAAGGGGTTTGGACAACATTAGTATAATGTCATCTGCATATAGGGCCACTTTGTGTGACTGATCTTTTATCTGTATACCTGTTATATCTGGAGAGTTGCGGATATGTGCCGCTAGGGGTTCTATACATAATGCAAAAATAAGTGGGGACACGGGGCATCCCTGCCTGGTGCCGCTCTTTATTGGAAAGTCTGCCGAGGGGAAGCCCTGGTGTCTGACCTTCGCCCTTGGTTCCCTATAGAGAGCCAGAATAGTGCCCAACATTCTCCCCCCTATGCCGAACACTCGCAGCGTCTCTGTAAGGTAGGGCCAATCAATGCGGTCGAAGGCCTTTTCAGCGTCTAAACTCAATGCCATAGACGGGATGTGTTTTTTCTGTGCCAAATCAATTAAATCTATTATCCGTCTGGTATTGTCCATAGCTTGCCTGCCGCATATAAATCCTACTTGATCGGGGTGGACCAGCTTCGGCATGACCGAATTCAGACGGTTGGCTAATAGTTTGGAGAAGATTTTCGTGTCTGAATTGATAAGAGATATTGGCGTATAACTTTTACAGTCTGCTGGGTCCTTTCCTGGTTTAGGGATCACTGTTATAGACGCCTGGAGCATTTGGCTAGGAATAGGGGCACCATCTAAAAATGAATTGAATAATCGGGCCAGGTGAGGTACTAAGGTTTTTCTGAATTTTTTATAGTACAAGTTGGAGAAGCCATCCGGGCCCGGGGCTTTGGCTGGCTTTAGTGCTTTTATTACCTCGGAAATCTCCTCACCTGAGAAGTCTGCCTGTAATGCCTCCCTTTCCAATCTGCCCAGTCTGGGTAGTTTTGCCTCAGTTAGAAACGTCCTCAGCTGCCTATGAGTGTTCTCACAATGGGAGACCTTCGCCCCGTCATACAGGGTCTCATAGTACTGTTTGAATTCCTCTACAATTAGTTTAGGATCAGAAGTAAGGTCACCGTTCTTGGTACGAATGGACTGAATATGGAAGTTACGGTTACAATTTTTGAGTTTATTGGCAAGTGGGGTATCTGGCTTGTTCGCTTTCTCATAGAATTGTCGCCTAGACCAGGTCAGCTCCTTTTCAGCTCGGGAGGACATCAACAGATGCAATTTAGTTTTAGTGTCACGCCAGGCCTGTAAGGTCTGCGCTTGTTTGGTAGTTTTGTGTAGGGCGGAGAGGGCTGATAGTTCGGATTGGAGGATCAGAATTTTCTTTTCCCTTGCTTTTTTCCGCCTACTAGCTATCCCCATGAGTTCTCCGCGGAGAGTTGCCTTATGGGCCTCCCATAGGATGGATTGGGATGTCACGCTACCGACATTCTCCTCAAAATAGACCCTGATTTTATCCCTTATTTCTGTTTCAATTTCAGGGATTTTTAGCAAGCATTCATTAAGCTTCCATGTCGCTGCTGGTCTGTCTAGTCTGAAGTCTGTGCACCGCAGCTCAATTGGCGCATGATCTGACCATGAAATATCATGGATGCCCGTATGGGAGATCTGTGAAACCATTCTGTTAGACACAAAGAGGTAGTCTATCCTGCTGTATCTGTCATGGGGGTGCGAGTAGAACGTGTACTCTTTTGCTCCTGGGTGTTGTTCCCGCCATATATCTACCAGCCTATTTGTCTTAAGGCCTTGGTTCCAGATTGCTCTACTTTGTGTGTGCTTCGGTGCTTTGGGTGTGCACCTGTCGGCCTTGGGATCTAATGTCAGGTTGAAATCGCCCCCTAAAACTATACCGCCTTGTGCCACTCTATGTAGGATGGTGAAGAATTTCGTGAAGAAAGTATCGGCTCCCTCGCTGGGGGCGTATACGTTAGCAATTGTGAGGGGCTGTCCTCCCATCTCGCCTACTACTATCAGGAAGCGACCATTCTTATCCTTTTTTGTTAGCGTGATATTGAATGCCAGGTGATTATGTAATAGGGTTGCTACTCCTCTTTTTTTTACGTTTGCTGTTGCGGAGAGCCACGTTCTATATCTGCTATCTAGGAACTTGGGGGAACTGGTCTTTGAGAAGTGGGTCTCTTGGAGTAGTATTATGTCGGGGTCTTGCCTCCGGTAGTCTGTGAATGCCAGTTTTCTTTTCAGGGGGCTATTAAAACCTTTTGTGTTGTGTGATAAGATTGTAAAATCCTTACCCATTGGTGTTTTCAATAGGAATTGCTGCTTTACCTCTTTCTAATGGGGGCATGAACTTCCTCAGAGTATGATCTTGTGAACTGCTTTGTATACTGCTCATCTGCGTAGGGGAGAAACACTGGGGTAAACACAATGGGAACATTGGGGAGACAACAAATAAACTTTGATAACTTTCGGTGACCTCAGAGGACCGAGATCCCCTGGGCACCTGAACTGCCCCACGTGGGGTTCCGGTTCGGGCGGGCCCACCTCCGATCACGCGAGGTTGAGCCTTACCCGTGTTCCCCGGCCCACCGGGGTCTTGCATGAATCTCCTGGGGTCTATCCCCCAGGTATCCATGAGGAGACTCATGGCGACTGCAAGAAGGAGGCCACCCCCCCCCCCCCATCAGATTTTAACCAAACTTATGGCAACTCGTTATAATCAATGTGAACGTCCGGCGTCTTCAGGACTGCAAGCTGAGCTGGTGTATATGTATACCCTATCTATGTGGGGGCTTTACCCATTGCTTAGCTATTATGTGGCGTGTGATATCTCTGTGCCCTGTGACCACTATCTATCCCACGGTGTATTACGGCCTTTTTTACGTGCTAGCTCTCTCCGAGCCCCTTCCTTACTGGCCCCTCATTTTGGAGCATAAGACTAGGTGGCCCTGCTCCCCTTTAATTAGTGGTGTTACTGCTGTCCGCTGTGTGGTGTTACTCCTCTCTGCCTTGCCGCACTGGGGTATTCCTCCTTCCCCTTACTTCCCTCGACATATCCTATCCCCTTGTCTAAGTTATGAGAGGGTAATGGCCTTGTCCATCGGGGGGGCGTCTGCATGCGGGGCCGGGGTGTCTTCCGGCGGGGAGTCTGCGGCCGGTGGGTCTGCGGGCAGGGCGACACTGCTCAGTTGTCCGTGGGGCTGTGCCTTGTTGTTTATGTGCTGCCGCGGGCATCCGGTTTCTCTGGTCTCAGGGCTGTTCCGGCGCCGTCTCGTGACGTAGATCCTCTTTTCCCACTGAGGCGCCTCTACCAAGATGGCCGCACGGCCATATCCGGTGACATCCTTCCGGTCTTGGCTCATTCACCGCCGGACGTCGACGGAAGTGGACGTCTTCCCGCGCTGGGCTCCTCTTCTTCCAGCCGTGCAGGTTGTTTGTGTCTCGCCACGAGGCGCGATGCCTCCATCTTTCCTAGGTGCGTGTCACGCGTCTCTTCCGGGTTGCGGGGCAGCCATTATCGCCGGAATTTTTGGTAAGTCTTTTCTTTTGCAGGCTTAGATCTGAACCCGTGGAATAGGATCTGTGTATCCCGCCTTAGATAGGTGTAGTTGTGGCATTACTTATGCCTACTCCGCTACTCAGCGCTTCAAGCTGTTAGCAGTCCTGAGAGTCCCAACTGTAGGCCATAACTTGTAGGCAACCAAAACTGGTAACAAAACATTTTATTGGAGCTGAGCATTCTTTGTTCTTTATTTGCTATTTCACTCCTTCTCCTGTTCACTGGCGGCTCGGGTCTTCCGGGATGTGCCGGCCTGCTGCCACTCATTGTCCGGCTCTCTCTCTGCCCGGGGGCTCCTGGGTTCTCCGGTCGTAATTCCCAGCCTGCGCAGGAATTCCTCCCCCTCCTCCAGGTTTTTCATTGAGGTGGCCTTTCCGTTCCTGATGACTAGTAAGCCGAACGGAAAGGTCCACCTGTATCGGATGGCTTTGTCCCTGAGGAGGCGGGTTATGGGCTGTAGCTTCAGGCGTCTGGCCAGGGTCAGGGGGGACAGATCCTGATAAAGTTGTAGTGAGATGCCCTCGAATTTACAGGCTTCCTCTCCCCGGGCTTTCGTAAAAACTGCCTGCCGGGTGCGGTAGTAGTGTAACCTGGCGATCACATCCCTGGGTTGCGCATTCGCCAGCGGTTTGCTCCGTAGGGCCCTGTGGCATCGATCTAACATTAGTTCAGCCGCTGGAGTGTCAGGGAGCAAACTCGTCATCCATCTTGTGAGGAAATCTTCAATCTCTGTTATTTCCTCTGGTATGCCTCGGATGCGAATGTTGCTCCGCCGGTCCCGATTCTCAGCATCCTCCTGTCTCTCGGCCAGCTCTGTGATCTGGTTTTGTAGGTATGCAGCACGTTTGTCTGATTTTTTAATTGTGGAGGATACCGCCACCATTTTGTCCTCCAGGGCCCTAGTTCTTGTTCCCAGGCCCTGTACCTCCTGTCGGAGTTCTTGGATTTCGGCTCTAAACAACGACTTCATGTCGTTGTACAGCCGGTCGAAATCACACCGCTGCACTGGCCGTTGCTCTGGTGTCTCCTCCCGGTCCTCCTCTCGTTCCGATCCCGATCCTGGTGCCGAGCCGGGCGCCATTTCTGCCCTCCCATCTCTGGATGAGGATCTACTCAAATACCTCCGCAGATCCCCTGTGTTCTTTTTTTTTTGTTGATGGTGGGGCCATCGCGGTGTATTCTGGCGTCGGTACACTTGCTTTTTCTGTAGATTTAGTAGTTTTGGTTAGCGTTATTTGAAAAAATGCTTTGGCGGGGGTGGGAGCTATACGATTAGGCAAACGTTCCCCTCACCATTGCGCATGCGCCTCCTCCATGAGTCTTATTTTTGATGACCCAAATCGTAGTGCAACCGCTGAGGCAACTCTGAACAATCTTCGTCAAGGAAGACGCTCGGCAGCTGAATACGCCGCTGAATTCCGCAGATGGGTTAACGATACTGAATGGAATGAGGCCGCGCAGAAATATCATTTTCGGCAGGGTCTCTCGGAGCAAGTTAAAGACGAACTAGCCCGGGTGGAGCCCCCAGAGAGATTTCAGGACTTTGTCCGTTTATGCATCCAAATTGATCGCAGGCTTACGGAAAGACGATTGGAGAGACAGGGGTTCATGCCAAGCAACCCTGGGTTTAGAGATGTCAGTACCCCAAGACGTTCCAGGGAGACTGAGGAGGAGCCGATGCAAGTAAATACACTGCGGGGACCCATCTCAACCGGGGAAAGGAATAGACGCCGAACAGAAGATCTCTGTTTATATTGCGGAAATGATGGGCACTATCTCGCTGATTGCCCAAACAACTCCAGGCGGTCTTCTTTCCAGAGCCCTAGGAGAAATCAGCTGCACGCTATTTCAAAGACTGTTTTCTCTGCTTCTCAAGGGAAAGATAACCCACATTCGCTACACCCTCACCTCCTGGTTCCTATTATAATCGAGGAAGGAACACATCGTTTTTCAACCACAGTAATGGTTGACTCAGGGGCGGCAGGGAATTTTATGGACATAGAATTCGCCAAGAACAATTCGGTATCATTTGTAGCCAAAGAATCGCCAGAAAGGATGGAAGTCGTTGACGGTTCTCCCTTGAGCTCTGGACCTGTTACCCATGAAACCAGTAACTTAACACTAATCATGGAGCCCAATCACCAGGAGAAGATTTCTTTTGGTCTCATTCCATCACCTTTGTTTCCAGTGATTCTGGGAATTCCATGGCTCATGATCCATAACCCACTAATTGACTGGAAGACAAAGACCCTCACGTTTCCATCAGAGCACTGTCAGCTAGCCTGTCTACCTAAAACTCCTATACCAGAGTGTGTAGGAATACATAAGATTTCCTCGTCTCAAGAAAATCTTCTGCCGGCTCCTTACTCTGAGTTTTTAGATGTGTGTGACAAGAAGAACGCAGATACGCTTCCCCCACATCGCTCTTATGACTGTCCCATTGAATTATTACCGGGTGCTGCCATTCCGTTTGGAAGAATCTATTCCCTCTCAGAACCGGAATTGAAGGTCCTCAATGACTACCTACAGGAGAACCTATCAAAGGGTTTTATCCGACCCTCTACTTCTCCAGCAGGCGCTGCGCTCTTCTTCGTGGGAAAGAAAGACGGTTTTCTACGCCCCTGCATTGACTATCGGGAACTAAATAAGATTACGGTGAAGAACAGGTACCCATTACCTCTGATACCTGAACTATTGGAAAGAATTTGGTCAGCCAAAATCTTTACCAAATTAGATCTCAGAGGAGCGTATAATTTGGTCCGCATTCGACCCGGTGACGAATGGAAAACAGCCTTCCGAACCCGTTATGGGCACTACGAATATCTGGTGATGCCTTTTGCACTCTGTAATGCCCCTGCTACCTTCCAGCATTTAATTAATGATGTCCTCCGAGAGTTATTGGACCAATTTGTAGTGGCATACCTGGATGACATCCTTGTCTTCTCAGATAACATCATGGATCATCAGAGACATGTCCGAATTGTCCTTGAGCGTCTCCGTAAGTACAAATTGTACATCAAGTTAGAAAAATGCGAATTTGAAAAGACCAACATGCAATTTCTCGGTTACATCATCTCTCCCGAGGGTTTGAGTATGGACCAAGCCAAGATTCAAGCCGTGGTGGAATGGCCAATCCCTCGAAATGAAAAGGACATTCAGAGATTTGTGGGTTTTGCCAATTTCTATAGACGTTTTATTAAGAATTTCTCTGGCATTATTGCTCCAATCACCCAACTCACACGGATAGAATTCCCCTTCAAATGGTCTCCTAAAGCGGATGCGGCATCCGAACAATTGAAGTCACTCTTCACATCTGCCCCTATCCTCATCCATCCAAATCCAGAATTACCATTCATCTTGGAAGTGGATGCATCAGACTCCGCTGTTGGTGCCATTCTGTCACAAAGAATTGGACCCAAGATGCTCCTTCAACCATGTGCTTTTTATTCATACCAAATGTCAACAGCTGAACGAAATTATGACATCGGAAACAAAGAACTCTTGGCTATAAAAGCTGCATTCTCTGAGTGGAGACATCTACTGGAGGGGGCCAATCATCCAATTACGGTCTTTACGGATCATAGGAACTTAGAATTCATTCGATCCGCAAAGAGACTGTCTGCGCGACAAGCCAGATGGGCTCTCTTCTTTGCAAGATTTCAGTTCCACATCTCATACCGCCCTGGCTCCAAGAATGGGAAAGCCGACGCCTTGTCATGGTCCTTTCCGAATCCTAGTTCAGACAAAGAGCAAGAAGAAACTATTCTTCCAAAAAGAAATTTTTGGGGTGTCACATTCTCTGCCGATCTCCTCACACGAATAAAGGGAGCCTACTCAAATGACACTTTTCTTAAAAACCCTCCTCCGGAAGCAGAACTATTTCTATGTGATGGTCTCTGGAACTGTAATGATCGTCTGTTCGTCCCTAAGGAGGTAAGATTAGAGGTGCTCCAATTAATGCACGACTCCCGACCCGCTGGTCACCCAGGTGTCCTCAAGACACAGGAACTGTTGTCTCGCTCTTTTTGGTGGCCTAAATTAGCACAAGATGTTAAAGACTATGTCCTCTCCTGTGAGACTTGTGCTAGGACCAAGACCCCTCGAGCATCACCTGTGGGTTTACTGCAGCCTCTTCCGGTTCCAACTCGTCCTTGGGGGTCCATATCAATGGATTTTATTGTTGACCTGCCACGATCTAATGGACATAATATCATCCTGGTAGTGGTGGATCGATTTACAAAGATGGCTCACTTCATTGCAGCACAGAATCTTCCTTCTGCAGACCAGACAGCCAAGTTGATTGTGAAAGAGGTGTTTCGGCATCACGGGGCTCCTGATGAGATCATATCCGATAGAGCGGTACAATTCACTCCAAAATTTTGGAGGACCTTCTGTTCCTCTCTAGGAATTCGTTTAAATTTATCGTCTGGCTATCATCCACAATCCAATGGCCAGACAGAAAGGACCAATCAGACTTTGGAACAATACTTACGATGTTTTGTTTGTCATCTCCAGGATGACTGGATTGATTTCCTACCATTAGCTGAGTTTTCATACAAAAACTCACATCATTCATCGACTCAGAAGAGCCCCTTTTTCTCAAATTATGGATTTCATCCAACCTTTATTCCTCGTTTTCCATCTTCGGGCCCCATTCCGGCAGTTACAGAGAAACTGGAGACTCTGCGAGACATCCAGGAAACCCTCAAAGAGACACTTCGTGAGACTCAAGTAAAGTACAAAAGAGCAGCAGACCAACACCGCAGACCCTCCCCAGAATTTCAAGTCGGGGATAAAGTCTGGCTTTCTACAAAAAATCTACGTCTAAAGGTTCCAACCATTAAATTGGGCCAAAAATACATCGGGTCATTTCGCATCTCAGCACTAATAAATCCAGTGTCCTTCAGATTAGAGCTTCCTGAGACCATCAAAATACACCCTGTGTTTCACTCTTCTCTGCTGAAACCTTCCCGTGAGAACCCGTTTCCTGGACGGAGACTTCCTCCCCCTGAACCCGTCCTCGTGGATAACGAAGAGGAATTCATTGTGGAAAGAATTTTGGATTCCAGGTTACACCGAGGGAAACTACAGTACCTGGTTCACTGGGGGGGCTATGGCCCAGAGGAGGGGTCTTGGGAACCCAAAGATTTTGTACATGCTCCGCGACTAGTCAAAGCTTTCCACCGACGATATCCAGACAGCCTAGCAAGGATCGTCCGGAGAACGCTCTTGGGAGGGGGGAGTAATGTCATATTCTCTAGCCTGCTGTACCCATGCTTGGCCACCGGGACTGCTGCCACTCTAAATGTATTGTTATAGCATGCAGTACCTAAACTTGTCCACTGGGATTGCTGCTGCTAAACTAGGAACATTCCAGAACCTGATACCTGACACCTCTGCACCTGTGCTCCACCTCTCAGCCTGCCTATATAAACCTCCCTTTCCTGTTCCTCTTTGCCTGTTTATACTGGTTCCTTAGCTTCTGCAAGGTTTCTGTGTTTACTGCTGTGTTAGCTATTGCTATCATCCTGTTCCAGTTTCCTCGTTGCCGATCTCTGCTTGTTTCCTGACTTCGCTACCTGCCGCCTGCCTCTGATCTCTGCTTGTGACCCCTACTTCGCTCCCTGCTGTTCCTGCCACTGGGATTCACTTCAGCCGAAGTCCAATCCTTGACAGTCTTTCAAGGAAATAAATGACAATTTATTTTGCCTCTTTGTCGTGTTCAATCGAGAATCCCAAAAATATAAAATGTGTTGATAAGTTTTGGTCCACCGTGACAAGCATTCTCTGCGGTGGAGAGGCTATCATCGGCTTGAGGCCCTGGCTCTCTCATTAGGGGTGAACCTGGGTTAACAGTGTTTCTACTTGGCATGAAATTCGGACTTTGGGGGTCGAGTGGCCGGCTTGTTGAAGCCACTGGGGAGGGTACCTGAGGCACAGGCCCATTACACTTTTATTCTGCTGGTGGTGCCCACCAGTCTCCATTGTAATTAGTGGAGGTTCCTTCCAAAGGATCTTGGGGGGATTCTACTAGTGAATCTGGAGTCTCTATGGACTCTTCTGGATCACTGGCTGTTACTATAGTCTCTGGTTCAGGATTGATTTCTCCCACTTGTGGAATGGATAGCAAGTGATTTTTGTGCCAGACCTTTACCCTGCCATCGGTGTCTCGTATGTGATAGATAGGGAGGCTCGGCATCTGGGACTCTACTTCAAAGGGTTCTTAAAACTCTGTGATACCCTTGCTCCACTACGCAGAATAAGGGTATGGGGGGCCCACCTTCCATGGGTTACAACTGACCTTATAGCACTCTACCAGTTCAGGGATGCCTTGTGGAAAGGCTACAAAGTAACTGACACTACCAAGGATCTCAATCACTACAGATGCCTGCGGAACATGTGTACAAGGCAAACAAGGCATGCAAAAGCACAATATTACTCTGAAAATCTATACCAGAACACATCAAACCCAGCTAACTTCTGGAAGGTTATCAACAATATATTCCAGCCTTCTAACCAACAACAACCAAGTAATATCACTAAATGGGATATTACTCTGACAAACCCCACTGACATTGCAAATGCATTCACTGATTACTTTGTGGGGTGTGCTACTAACTTATTAGCAAAACGCAACCCAAATCACAAATCTGAATCTCATCCTGGGAGTACCCATATAGCCCCACCCCCTCCCAACACTGCCCACAATTTTCAATTTGGCCCAGTATCCGAAGAGGAGATTGCACAAGCGCTCCTCAAATTATAACTAAGCAGCCAATGTGGACCTGACTTACTACAATCTAGGTTCCTAAGACTTGGTGCCCCAGCCATTGCCAAACCAATTGCTTCCATAGTCAACTCTATCCTGTCTATATGCCATATCCCTAAGACCTAGAAAACTGCCAGAGTTGTCCCAATCTTCAAAAGTGGGGACAAAAACACTGTCTCAAACTACAGGACAATCTCCCTTCTCCCAATACTATCCAAAGTCATGGAGAAATGTGTCCACTCCCAATTAAGCGATTTCTATAACAAGACAAATTCCCCTAGCCAATTCCAATCTGGCTTTCGCCTCAAACACTCCACCGTAACTACCCTGCTAAAAGTTTGCAATGAAATCTAGTGTGGAATGGAACGGGGACAACTCACTGGTGCAATATTCCTAGGGAAGCATGCTTTAAACTGGTTTCGGTCCTACCTATCAGGTAGATCCCAACATGTGTCCATCTCAGGCTCTAACTCCAACCCCCTGGATATCACCTGTGGTGTCCCACAAGGCTCTGTTCTGGGGCCCCTACTCTTCTCAGTGTTCATCAATGATCTTCCCACAGCTTGTAAGGAAGCTTAAATACATACATACATAGTCATTTGCTGACTATTTCAAGGAAAAGATGGAATCCATTCGTCAGAACATCCCCTCTGTTTCCTCCTCCCATCCTACACTGCTTCCTAACTATCCTCCTGCCTTCCTTGACTCTTTTTCCGCTTTCACAGAGGATGTATCACTACTGATCTCCTCTTCTCCCTCTACCACATGCCCTCTTGACCCCATTCCCTCCCATCTCCTAAAACATATTGTTCCTACAATAGCACCTATGCTCACACACATATTTAACACCTCCCTCTATTCTGGTACCTTTCCCTCCTCCTTCAAGCATGCAACAGTCATACCATTACTCAAAAACAGCAAGCTTGACCATACCTGTCTTTCTAACTATTGAACTGTCTCCCTCCTGCCTTTTGCCTCCAAACTCCTTGAACATCTTGTATTCTCTCGCTTGCTCCACTTTCTCAACACCTATTCTCTCCTAGACCCTCTACAATCTGGCTTCCACACTACTCACTCGACTGAAACAGCCCTCACTAAAATAACTAATGACCTCCATGCTGTCAAAGACAGAGGTCATTACACTCTGCTCATATTACTCGACCTCTCTGCAGCATTTGACACTGTGGACCACCCTCTTCTCCTCCACATTCTCCATACTCTTGGTATTTGTAACAAAGCTCTATCCTGGATCTCCTCTTACCTCTCCCATCGTACTTTCAGTGTCTCTTCTGCTAACACCTTCTCCTCCTCCATAGATCTCTCTGTGGGGGTGCTGCAGTGTTCTGTCCTGGGATCTCTTCTCTTTTCTCTGTACACGCTTTCTCTAGGTGACCTAATCACATCCCTTGGGTTTAAATATCACCTCTATGCTGACGACACACAAATTTACTTTTCAACCCCTGACCTTACACCTGCTGTACAGACCAAACTTTCTGAATGTCTCTCTGCGATATCATCCTGGATGGCCCTACGCTGACTTAAACTTAACATGACAAAAATAGAGCTCCTATTACTTGCTCCCAAACCTTTCCTTACTACCTCCTTCCACATTACTGTTCGAAGTACCATTATTCACCCAGTAGCCCAAGCACGCTGCCTAGGGGTCACACATGACTCCTCTCTCACATTCTCCTCTCACATTCAAAACGTTTCTAAAACCTGTTGCTTTTTCCTCCGCAATATTACAAAGATTCGCCATTTCCTCTGTTGCTCGACTGCTAAAACTCTGACTCAGTCCCTCATTCTCTCCCGTTTCGACTACTGTAACCTCCTGCTGTCCAGCCTTCCTGCCTCTCACCTGTCTCCCCTACAATCTATCCTAAACGCTGCTGCCAGAATCACTCTACTCTTTCCTAAATCTGTCTCAGCGTCTCCCCTGCTGAAATCACTCTCCTGGCTTCCTATCAAATCCCACATCACACATTAATTTCTCCTCCTCACTTTTAAAGCTTTACACTCTTCTGCCCATGCTTACATCTCATCCCTAATTTCTCGCTATGCACCATCCCGATTCTTGCGTTCTGCTCAAGGATGTCTTCTCTCTACCCCCTTTGTATCTAAAGCCCTCTCCCGCCTTAAACCTTTCTCACTGACTGCCCCACACCACTGGAATGCCCTTCCCCTCAATACCCGACTAGCACCCACTCTATCCACCTTTAAGACCCACCTTAAGACACAGTTGCTTAAAGAAGCATATGAGTAGCACCGTAGATATTACTAGACACGATACATAAAGCTTGGCCCCCTACAGAAGCACTTACCAAAATTCCCTCCTACTGTTTCTGTACATTCCTCCTACATACCAATTAGATTGTAAGCTCCTCGGAGCAGGGGCTCCTCTTACTAAATGTTACGTTTATGTCTGAAGCACTTATTCCCATGACCTGTTATTTATATTTATTTATTATTTGTTATTTATATGTTTACCACGTGCATTACTACTGTGAAGCTATACAAATAAAGACATACAATACAATACAAATACACATGTGACAGATGACACAATCCTATATGCACACAGCCATAGCCTCTCCGACCTTCAACACATACTTCAGTCTGACTTTTTGACTCGAAAACTGGATTTCCCAAAACAAACTGTTTTTAAACACTGACAAGACTGTAACAATGGTATTTGGGACTGTAAGAGACGTGTTCAAAGGTACACAATGGAGACCGTTTAAAGTGAAACTAAAATTAGGCTTTATTGTGCCTGTCCCTTTAACACAGCAAAACATATGAAAATAAGCCAAACAAAAAACAATCTCCGTTTTGGAGACTATCTACAGTACACATGTAATCCAGCACTCTCTAACTGGGTGGTTAGCTAAGCTATTTACCAGCCCCAAATATATAAACATATATACAGATATATAACAGTCCCATAAGAAAGTCTTATCTGTTTCTTGTAGCTGTGGCCTGGGAAGCAACAATGTCCGGGGCAAAATCCTTGACTTTGGTTAGGCCACGGCCTACCGCAGGGTATGTTTGTTTCTGGGGCACAGCCTCGACAGGCCAGCACTTCCCTCGGTCCACAACCTTGTAAGGGTAGTGGTCCATTTCTCGCCGGGAGGGGGCGCTACTCACCGGCGCAATCGCAGCATAGTCCCGGTCCGCTCTGGCGGTCAACACGGAAGTGATGTCATCAGGTGGAGACATCTCGGGATCCCGGTAGAGGGCCAAGTCCCGCACCGGAAGTACGTCATGCGCAGGACCTGGGCCTCGTCTCTGGACTCCTCTGCAGCAGCCTGTCGGGAGTAAGGGGGTGGTTCCCCACCGCTCCGCTGGCTCGCGATGGTCGTCGGTTCATCTGAAATAGTTGCAGGTACCGCCTCCGCATCACTGGGCACCACCATGGCCGTGGAATTTTGCCGCGGTCCTGGGCGCACCAGCGCTCGCCGTGTGGTGGTCTCTGGACTCGGCCGCTCTGCATTGCAGGTAGGTGGCTCTTCCTTCACAAGATCGCTGGGGTGGTCCGCCGGTTGGCGCATCACCACCATCCTGGAACTGTCGTCATCATCCACTGAAGTGGGTAGATACTGCTTCGCTGAAGACAGGTACCTTGGTACTACACATTGGAAAGCGGCTATGGAGCAAGGGCCATCGGACTTTGCTGACACCAGAGGCCCGTCTCTGGCCTCGTCAGGTTCGGTCACCTTCTCTGTGGTGGGTTACGACTCTGGAACCGGAATGCATGGACCCCATAGAACATTTATTATAGCGTACGGGCCCTCCACATGGATAGCATCAATGCGGCCCACTTCATTTGGCGTAACAGGTGGGCCATCACCCACTTTGGATATGGAACCCCTGCTACTTTCACTGCCAGGAGATTTCCGGACAGACTATACTTGAGAAAGTCACAGTGTGCCATCTTGGGCGTGAGTAAGGTACTTGGAGGGAGCAGGACAGGTAATATAAGTCCTCTCTCTTGAGTAACTCTGTGGAACCGAGGGTGCGGCAGCTTGAATCTGGCTCCTCCCCCAGTGACATTGATGGATACGGATTGAAGCTCACTGTGCCGACTCCCTCTGGTGAAGTTTAGAGGAGGGGCACACGATAGCATGGTGTAACTTCGGCTCCACTCTGAGCCATTCACAAAGTAAGTGGGCGCGGCTCCTGCTTTCGCGCGACTCACCTCACAGGGGTGGGACACTGCTTTTCGCGCTGAGGCCCGCACAAGTTTTGCAGATGATAGCATGCAACCTTCTGCAAACAGTCCATGCGGTCTCACAGGGTGGCGGGAACCACCATTTTGGATCACACTGCAGTCCATGCTCACTACAGGTTTAACTTGCGTAGTTATCACCGGCTGGAGATCAGGCACATCGTTTGCAGTCTCACACATAATCACAATGTCCTCACTGTCTGCTCCCTCTGGTGAACCCAGAAGATCCATGCAGGACAAAAAGGGCGCAGCTATGGCTTTCGTGCCATTCCATAGCAAACTTGCAAAAGTCAATTGTACATTCGCAGCATGCGGTGCACTATCACTCATAGCAGCTGCCATTTTATGTTCAGACAATTCTCACGTTGTGCTCCCTTGCTGGGCAATCGCCATCGTTGGTGAAATAAAGTATTCCAGCTAAGCGCAAACCGTCCTATGTAGTAAAGGGCAAGCTCTCCTGGTACATCTGCAGCACATGATAGTCTCTGCCTCGTGGAACGTCAATGTACCTCAGGCTAGGCAAAACTCTTTCATGTGTAGCATACTGCAAACAATTGCAGACCAATGCAAGTACTCTGCAGTTAGTAGTCTGGTTACTGGCTAGAAGTACTCTGGGGTCTACCGGCAGCACTTATGGCGTCACCTACTGTTGGCTACACATAGCGCAGATCCTACCAGAAGTTCCTGACCCAAGTTAACCAGGCTACCCCCTTAGGCATCATACAACTATCTGCCTCAAGGTGACTAGGACAGCTATAGCCCTGTCTCCAGATCTACTTCAGCATACATTATTTCTGTCAGCTTGTTTAGCTGAAAGCCTGTCCTGTTACTCTCAGCAGCGCCTCCAAATGAAACCCTGTTTCCCCCCCAGCCCCCCAATCTCACATAGGGACTCGTAGGGAAAATGCTACTCTGGTTACTCATGATAGTGTGGTGCAGACCTGCTGGTAACAGGGGGCCCTGAGTCTCCCGCGATGGTATTGGGAATAACAGAACAGCTTCTGAGGTAGAACTGAGTGGTACTCACAATAACAGCGGCTCCATCTCTTGTAAATCCCCAGGGCTGTGGGGAAGAACCTCTGCAGGAGAACTTCTCTCAGCTTCTCGTGGATAGATTCCAGTCTCAGGCAAGAAGTATGTTGAATCAAGAATATACTTTATTTCACAGTGATAGCACACTGCCCAGCATAACAGCATACTTAGCAGCACATCACAGCAGGTTGTCTCCTTCAGGATGTCAACACCGGCAGACACCTCTGTTGGCGGCCCTGTGTGGGATTGTGTGTGTGAGTATTTGTGTGATTGTGTGTGTGTGATTTGTATGCAGGGCTGCCAACAGGGGGGACTGGTGTTGGCGTCCTGGGCCCGGCCCCCCGGGCCCCCTGTGGAGCCGGGCCAGTTTATTTAAAAAAAAAAAACGCTCTCTGACGGCAGCGCCGGAAGTCAGCTGGGCTAAGCTTCCGGCACACCGGCGTGAGAGGGAGGCCCGGCACGCACGTGAGTAGCCAGCATGGGACAGACAGGTGCCTGCAGCGGGGCAGGGCCGGCGACAACTGCTGTGACCTGCCACCGGTCCCCCCACTGTCAGCCACGCCCCCCCTCCCCGCAGCACCGGCAGCCACCTGGCCCCCACCAACGCCCCCCACTGCCAGCCACCGCCCCCGCCGCAGCACCACCAGCCACCGGGCCCCCACCACGGCCCCCCCGCAGCACCACCAGCCACCGGGCCCCCGCCACCGCCCCCCCGCAGCACCGCCGTCCGCAGGGCTTTATCCTGTATATGTGTGTATCTCTCCTCCCTGCCTTGTTTTTCTATATATATATATATTCCCAGTAAAGTCAACCCCACACTGATGAGACCCATCAAGGTTGAAACAGCTGTCTGTGGGTGATTTTCTGGGTATGCACCATAACCCTGGCTGTGCTCAAAGCTGTGACCATGCAGCAAGCTTAAGCCTATAGGGAACCATGTTAAAAATGGTTATTGAGGCAAAAAGTGACACTGTGTGCTCATTTGCATGTCATTTCCCAGAATCCCTTGCTGCAGTGGAAGTGCTGTATGCTGGGTGATGATGGGGAAAGGCGGGGTTGCAGACCTGCCTAAGACATGCAGATGAGCATACAGTTATATTTGCATATATATATATATATATATGGGGGGGAAACAGGTCCTGTGTCAAGGACCGAAACGTCGGGTTTATGTGCCGGTTTTTCTACTGAATACACGCTGCTTTTTGTACCTTTGAGTGTGCTTCTCCTTCTTGCCTCGTGATCTTGGGATCCTGGATCTACTCGGTAAGGAACCTATCTATACTTTACCTGTATGGGACAAGCACCTTTTTACCACATATGTGTGTGCCATCTGTTTATTTTTATGTCATGACTTTATGAGATGTGCACCCGATTCAATTACCCTGGTGGTTTCTGTTTTGCTTAGGAAACCGCCTCTGTTTTTTGATACCATTCAGATTTTCATCTATATTTATTACATGGTGATTTTTATAAAGATGGAGGACTTTACGGACATGTCCGGGATTTTATCATCTATCTCAGAGAGTGTCAGCTATAGTGAGGCCGAGATTGCAAAAATAAGGTTTACTGATACCTTTGAGGAGGCATTAGGGTGTGACAAGGCACCAGATGTCTATAATGAGCTTATTAAATTGAAAAAGAGGGATGTTGACTATTATCTACATGGGGTCACTCTGTCGCACTACCACAGAGAAAAGTTGATCCCAAGGGGATTTCGCATTAAGAACCAACCCACAATAGGTCGTACTGACCCTGAATTTTGCAAAAAATGGGTTGGTATTCTTAATAAATGTTCATTTGACCTCATGATTTTAGTTATTCAACAATCAAGCAAAGAAATGGCACGTTTAAAGAACGAAATAGCAATCATTACAGACCAACATGCTGTTACATTAGCTTCCGATACATCTACCGATTGGACCACCAAAATACAAACAACACTTGACTCTTATCGTGATACCCTCACCGCATATAAACGTGAAAAACTTAAGCAGGTGAAAGGTGATTATCAGGATAAACGTGTCTATAGGTGGCTCCTTGGGCTTAGTGAACCAGGGATTGGTCGTGGTGGCTATAAGAGAAGCTACTCACGTTCAAAAAAATCTCAAAAACAACACACAGGTTATATCACCAGTGATACAGATGCCTCTGATACACCCGAGAATGCATCAAGGGATCCTTTTTTAAGAGACAGCACTGGAATGGCGCTCAGACCACCGATACCAGACTCAGACGTGGGAGAAAGATCAGGCGAGGGGGCAGGAAGCAGAAGATATCTGGAACGGGATTCAAAGCGGGGGAGAGGACGCACAAGGAGGAGGTAATTTTTAATCTTTCCTCCCATCAACTTACTTCAGCTGAGCTAAGTGTCCTCCAGAAAGGCCTCTCATATGTGCCGACCAATTGTCAAAATCCATTTTACTGGGAAGTAGACTTATTTAAATTGGATCGACAACTACGTCTTAAAGACTTTTTTCCAGGACTGAGACAGCACACTCCAACATCCTTCCATCTAACACGGCTATACATAAATTCAAGAACAAAAGTTCTTTCGACCCAGTAGTCACTAATCACAGCATAACGACCTTTATGGGATTAGTAGGTAGTGACACTAGACATCATATCAAGAACCATAAGAGGAGTTTTTCCAATCTGTCTGTTGAGGAAAAACAAGCCATCAAAACACTCCAGGCTAATGATAATATCATAATAAAACCTGCTGACAAAGGTGGGGGCATTGTGATTTTGAACTACATTGATTATAGGAATGAGATCATGAGACAACTTGGGGACCCTTATTACTACAAAAAAACTTAATGGTGACCCTACAATGAACTATAAGCGTGAAATTGGGAGTTAGCAACGCATGGATTTCTGAAGAAATCGGATCCTTCCTAACACAGTGTCATCCAGTGATACCAGTTATTTATGTACTCCCAAAAGTACACAAATCTAGCCAGAATCCACCTGGTAGACCCATCATAGCAGCGATGGGGTCCTTGTGTCAACCCTTATCCCAGTACGTTGATCACTTACTACAACCGTTGGTGGTCAATATGAGATCGTACATTAAAGACACTACATATTTTATTAACCAACTGGTTAAGATCACATTTGACACGTCTGATATGTTGCTGGTGACACTGGATGTCACCAGTCTTTACACGAATATCCCACACGTGGAAGGATTGGATGCCATTCGGGAGCATTATTCCATGATCACCAACCATGATGGTCCTCCCACAGAATATATTTTGCAGCTAGTAGATATCATTCTACATAAGAACTTCTTTCGTTTTGAACGTGATTTCTATCTACAGCTCACTGGGACGGCGATGGGATCAAATATGGCACCTTCGTATGCTAACCTGTTCATGAACAGCTACGAACAAGTACATATTCTAGGTGATGCCCCCCTTTCAACATACATTAAGCACTATGTACGCTATATCGACGATATCTTCCTCATTTGGGGAGGCTCAGAGGGAGAGCTTTCACAGTTTGTTACATACTTGAATCTGATTCCATCCACGATCCGTTTCACTGTCACTAAAAGCATGGACAGTATCACTTTCTTGGACACGATGATTTATAAAAAGGATGGCAAATTGGAGACTGCGATCTTCCAAAAACCCACTGATAAAAACTCCTTACTCTATGCCACCAGCCACCACCCTGAGCCACTCAAACGTGGCCTCCCTTATTCACAAATGCTGAGGGTCAAGCGTATCACCAGTGATCCCTCACTTGTTGAAGCCTCAATTTTCAAAATGGCCCAAAGGTTCATGGATCGGGATTACCCTAGAACGGAGATTGATGCGGCCTTAAAAAGAGTTCAGGCCGTTAAGAGGGAATCTCTCCTTCTACCACGTACAGCCATTAATGGAGATCAATGCATCAACATCAGCAGTACCTACTCAACAGCTTCTAATTACATTAAGCGAAATATTCGCAAGAATTGGCATATCCTAAGCAATGATAATCAAATTGGCCAATTGTGCAAAGCACCGCCACGTATGTGTTATCGTCGTGGTAGAAATCTTCGAGACGCATTGGTACAGGCTGATCCATCGAGCAAATATACACCGACTCCATCATGGCTTAGGAGGAAACCTGGCACGTATAAATGCCATGGCTGCATCAATTGCAGCTTCATGCAGATTGGACAATCATTCTCCCACCCACACAATGGGTATCCAATTCCCATCAAATCTTACATTAACTGTGAGACACGGTTTGTAGTTTATTTCATCAGATGTCCCTGCGGACTCTATTATATAGGGAAAACAAGCCGGATGTTTAAGGAAAGGATGGCCGTTCATAGGTCCACCATTAGAAAAGCTTTGTTGGATACTGACAACGGTGATGACCTACAACACCTTCCAGTGGCAAGACACTTCAGGCAATATAAGCATGGTTTATCCACAATGAAGTGTATGCCTATCCTACAAGCCAATACATCCTCACGTGGGGGTGATAGGAATAAGTTGCTGCTTCAACTGGAGGCCAAAATGATTTATGAACTAAGAACAATGTCACCACACGGTCTCAATGAAGATTTTCGCTTAGGATGCTTCATCTAATATGATAAAAAAACTCAACTTGACACTTGGGACATTTTTTGCACATTGTCTTTATTTTTATGCCATTTTTGCTTTTTGCTTTTGACTTTCTGTTTTTGTATTGGTGCATTATATTATCTTTGCAATTTTTTCTGCATTTTTTACACTTTTTGCGGTTCTACCACATTAGCTCTTTGTTGGTTGTGTCTGTAATTTTTTGCAATTTTTTTCTATTTTTCTTCTGTTTTGTTGCTTATTCTCCTTTCTATTGCCCTATCCACCTTATGTCCACTGTATTTAATAGTGATGCTTTATTAGTATGCCTCTGCTTTCATCTTGTGTCCAGTCCTCTGTCTTTCTGTCTCATTTTTATGCACTCACTCCCCATGTGTCTTGGGACTCCATGGTAACACTTCCCTTCCCGTCCCTTTAATTTTGTTATTTTTCCCTCCTTAACTATGGTTACCTGATGTTATGACACCTGTTCTATATTTATGCTTTTTAAACTCATGCTAGCCATGCATGTGTTATCATGCTTGCTTTATTTACATTGCGATTGAAGTTGCTGTTTGTGTCTTTTTGACGCTTTAATTAGGTATGATATGCGATGCTTTGCCCATGTGTTAGGTTGCCTATTTGAGCCAGCACTGTGTGCACATTGGTCGCTTGCGTCTTTAAGGATATTTCTCCATAGCTCATTGCAGTTACGTATGCTGTGCATGCGCGCCATTGTTGTTTGGCAGTGGTGGTTAACTGGTTACGTTTGACGCCATTCGACATGGTGTTTCCCAGTGCTGACGCCGGTATTTGAATGTTAGTCTCTACAGCTGCTATCTCAATTATGTATTGTTAGGATATGTTCCACAGATATGCTCTGTTGACCTTTTTGTGCAAACTAACATACGCATTGAATGCCTGTGCCTTCTAGGTATTCCCCTTATTTATTTAGTTGCGATGTATGTTTGTCAGGTGTCATTATGTATTAGCACTCCCTTGAGAAAGGTCCTGTGTCAAGGACCGAAACGTCGGGTTTATGTGCCGGTTTTTCTACTGAATACACGCTGCTTTTTGTACCTTTGAGTGTGCTGTCTCCTTCTTGCCTCGTGATCTTGGGATCCTGGATCTACTCGGTAAGGAACCTATCTATATATATATATATATATATACTAGCTGAGAGACCCGGCGTTGCCCGGGAGTCACACTGCCCCCCCCCCCACACACACACACACACTGTCCCCCCCCCCCCCACACACACACTGTCCCCCCTCCCCCACACACACTGCCACACACACACACACACACTGCCACACACACACTGACACACACACACTGACACACACACACACACACACACACACACACACACACACACACACACACACACACACACTGTCCCTCCCCTCCCCCACACACACACACTGTCCCTCCCCTCCCCCACACACACACTGTCCCTCCCCTCCCCCACACACACACTCTGTCCCCCCCCTCCCCCACACACACACTGTCCCCCCCCTCCCCCACACACACACTGTTCCCCCCCCTCCCCCACACACACACTGTCCCCCCCTCCCCCACACACACTGTCCCCCCCTCCCCCACACACACTGTCCCCCCCCCCCACACACACACACTGTCCCCCCCTCCCCCACACACACAATGTCCCTCCCCCCCACACACACACACTGTCCTTCCCCCCCCCCACACACACACTGTACCTCCCCCCCCACACACACACACACGGTGTCCCACACACACTGTCCCCCCCCTTTCCCCCCCACACACTGTCCCCCCCCACACACACACTGTCCCCCCTCCCCCACACACTGTCCCCCCTCCCCCACACACACACTGTCCCCCCCTCCCCCACACACACACTGTCCCCCTCTCCCCCACACACACACTGTCCTCCCCTCCCCCACACACATCCACACACACACTGTCCCTCCCCCCCACACACACTGTCCCCCCCTCTTCCACACACACACTGTCCCTCCCCCCCACTCACACACGGTGTCCCACACACACTGTCCCCCCCCTCTCCCCACGCACACACAAAGCCCCCTCACCTCTGCCAGGACTCACAGCACCGCTCCTCTCTCCCGCACTCCTCCGATTGAGTGTGCTGTCTCCTTCTTGCCTCGTGATCTTGGGATCCTGGATCTACTCGGTAAGGAACCTATCTATATATATATATATATATATATACTAGCTGAGAGACCCGGCGTTGCCCGGGAGTCACACTGCCCCCCCCCACACACACACACACACACACTGTGTCCCCCCCCCCCCACACACACACTGTCCCCCCTCCCCCACACACACTGCCACACACACTGCCACACACACACACACACTGACACACACACACACACACACACACACACACACACACACACACACACACACACACACACACACACACACACACACTGTCCCTCCCCTCCCCCACACACACACTGTCCCTCCCCTCCCCCACACACACACTGTCCCTCCCCTCCCCCACACACACACTGTCCCCCCCCTCCCCCACACACACACTGTCCCCCCCCTCCCCCACACACACACTGTTCCCCCCCTCCCCCACACACACACTGTCCCCCCCTCCCCCACACACACTGTCCCCCCCTCCCCCACACACACTGTTCCCCCCTCCCCCACACACACTGTCCCCCCCCCCCACACACACACACTGTCCCCCCCTCCCCCACACACACAATGTCCCTCCCCCCCACACACACACACTGTCCCTCCCCCCCCCACACACACACACACTGTACCTCCCCCCCCCCCACACACACACACACGGTGTCCCACACACACTGCCCCCCCCCCTTTCCCCCCCACACACTGTCCCCCCCCACACACACACTGTCCCCCCTCCCCCACACACTGTCCCCCCTCCCCCACACACACACTGTCCCCCCCTCCCCCACACACACACTGTCCCCCTCTCCCCCACACACACACTGTCCTCCCCTCCCCCACACACATCCACACACACACTGTCCCTCCCCCCCACACACACTGTCCCCCCCTCTTCCACACACACACTGTCCCTCCCCCCCACTCACACACGGTGTCCCACACACACTGTCCCCCCCCTCTCCCCACGCACACACAAAGCTCCCTCACCTCTGCCAGGACTCACAGCACCGCTCCTCTCTCCCGCACTCCTCCGATTGAGTGTGCTGTCTCCTTCTTGCCTCGTGATCTTGGGATCCTGGATCTACTCGGTAAGGAACCTATCTATATATATATATATATATATACTAGCTGAGAGACCCGCCGTTGCCCGGGAGTCACACTGTCCCCCCCCCCCCCCCCCACACACACACTGTCCCCCCCCCCCACACACACACTGTCCCCCCTCCCCCACACACACTGCCACACACACACACACACACACACACACACACACACACACACACACACACACACACACACACACACACTGCCACACACACACACACACACACACACACACACACACACACACACACACACTGTCCCTCCCCTCCCCCACACACACACTGTCCCTCCCCCACACACACACTGTCCCTCCCCTCCCCCACACACACACTGTCCCCCCCTCCCCCACACACACACTGTTCCCCCCCTCCCCCACACACACACTGTCCCCCCCTCCCCCACACACACTGTCCCCCCCTCCCCCACACACACTGTTCCCCCCTCCCCCACACACACTGTCCCCCCCCCACACACACACACTGTCCCCCCCTCCCCCACACACACAATGTCCCTCCCCCCACACACACACTGTCCCTCCCCCCCCCCCACACACACACACACTGTCCCTCCCCCCCCCCCCCCACACACACGGTGTCCCACACACACTGTCCCTCCCCTTTCCCCCCCACACACTGTCCCCCCCCCACACACACACTGTCCCCCCCTCCCCCACACACACACTGTCCCCCTCTCCCCCACACACACACTGTCCTCCCCTCCCCCACACACATCCACACACACACTGTCCCTCCCCCCCACACACACTGTCCCCCCCCCTCTCCCCACGCACACACAAAGCCCCCTCACCTCTGCCAGGACTCACAGCACCGCTCCTCTCTCCCGCGCTCCTCCGATTGTCGCGCGCCTGGCCCTTCTCTGCTCTCCCTCCTCCCGTCCGGGGAGCGCTGCGCACGCGCCCCCTCTCTGCAGAGCCGCCGGGAAACGCAGGGAAGGTGCAAGGCCTGTCCGTGTGACGGGAGTGACGGCCACCGGGAGGGGGGAAGGTGCAGGGCCTGTGAGCGCTGCGCACGCGCCCCCTCTCTGCACCTGTGAGCGCGAGCCGGCGGGAAACGCAGGGAAGGTGCAGGGCCTGTCCGTGTGACGGGAGTGACGGCCACCGGGAGGGGGACGGTGCGGGGCCTGTAGTGACAGCCACCGGGAGGGGGGAAGGTGAGCTGCGGTCCGGGTGACGGGGGAGAGTGACGGCCACCGGGAGGGGGGAAGATGAGCTGCAAGGGGGCCTGAAGCAGTGGTGTGAGTGTGTGAGGCCAATGAGAGGTGTGCGGGGGCGGGCGGTGAGTGTGTGAGGCCAATGAGGTGTGCGGGGGCGGGCGGGCCAAGGGACCAATGAGATTGCCGCTAGGGACAGGGAACACAGTACAGACAGAGAAACATACAATGCTTTCAGAAATATATAGTAAGATAAGACTGAAATAATGTTTGTGTGTGTATTTGTTCCCCCTGTGATTGGCCCACCACCTCATTGGCCTGAGGGTGGACTGATGTCACAGCAGGGCCTGCCCCTCACACCGCATGCTCCTCGGGCTCACTTGGAGTCGGCAGCTCACTTGGCAGGACCACACACTGACTACTTTGCTACTCACGCTCCTCGCCGCTGATCTCACCCTTCCACCCGCTCCCTTACTCACTCTCCCCCGCTCCTCACTCTCTCTCACACCCCATTCACACCACTACCCTCGGCATTGGCGGCACCGTTCTCCCCCCCCCCCCGTCTCCCCCTTCCTCCGCACCTCTGCGAGGGGGGGGGGGGACAGTCAAGAGAGAGGGGGGCAGCACCAGACTGACTGCCACACACACACATACACGAACTGACTGACCGACTGCCACACACACACATACACGAACTGACTGACTGACTGACTGCCACACACACACATACACGAACTGACTGACTGACTGCCACACACACACACACATACTGTACACGAACTGACTGACTGACTGCCACACACACACATACACGAACTGACTGACTGACTGACTGCCACACACACACATACACGAACTGACTGACTGACTGCCACACACACACACATACACAAACTGACTGACTGACTGCCACACACACACATACAAGAACTGACTGACTGACTGCCACACACACACATACACGAACTGACTGACTGCCACACACACACATACACGAACTGACTGACTGCCACACACACACATACACGAACTGACTGACTGACTGCCACACACACACACACACATACACGAACTGACTGACTGACTGCCACACACACACATACACGAACTGACTGACTGACTGCCACACACACACACACACATACACGAACTGACTGACTGACTGCCACACACACATACACGAACTGACTGACTGAGTGCCACACACACATACACGAACTGACTGACTGACTGCCACACACACACATACACGAACTGACTGACTGCCACACACACACATACACGAACTGACTGACTGACTGCCACACACACACATACACGAACTGACTGACTGCCACACACACACATACACGAACTGACTGACTGACTGCCACACACACACATACACGAATTGACTGACTGACTGCCACACACACACACATACACGAACTGACTGACTGCCACACACACTGACTGAATGCCACACACACACACTGACTGACGCACACTGACTAACGCGCACACACACTGACTGACGCACACTGACTAACGCGCACACACACTGACTAACGCGCACACACACTGACTAACGCGCACACACACTGACTAACGCGCACACACACTGACTGACGCACACACACACACACACTGCATGAAGCTGTAAAGCGGGGGGGGGCGGGAAAGCTGTAAATGTGGGGAGGGGGACCGGATTGATGTGAACGGGGGAGAGAGAGAGGGGAGGTTTGATAGAGAGGGGAGGTGTGAGAGAGAGGGGAGGGGTGAGAGAGAGAGGGGAGGTGAGGTGAGAGAGAGGGGAGGTGAGGTGAGAGAGAGGGGAGGTGTGAGAGAGAGAGGGGAGGGGAGCGGGAACCTTACATCCCGGGCATCGCCGGGTATATCAGCTAGTCCTGTATATATGTGTAGCCCCTCAGTGTTATTACAGCCTCAGGGTTTATGTCATATCCAGGTTACCTCATTGCTATCAAAAAGGAGGAACTGAAGCAGCTTTTCTGAAAAGAGAGAGGAGAGGGAGAAGAGAGAGAGAACAGAGAGAGGAGGGGGGGAGATAGGAGAAAAGGGGGAGAAGAGAGGGAGGGGGAGAGAAGAAGAGAGAGGAGGAGATTAATCGATCTTGTCTATAAAAACTACAACTCCCATGATCCCCTGCGTGTGAGCATGCACAGTAGAACATAGGGCTGTGACCCGGATGTAGTAGGCAGCGATGGGAGGAAATGAGTCCTGCACACAGACAGTCCTGTGAGAAATGCAGAGGATCTGTGAGTGATGCAGCAATGAGAAGTCACTTACTGTGCTGCCCTGTCTGTAACAGGGGGATCTATTCCTGCACTGGCCTCACCCGGTGGGAGGAGATTACTGCCAGTACAGAGCACTTCCATAGCTCACTGTGCTTATTGCTGGGACCCATCCCAATCAGGATCCCCCATAACTTACATTCAGCTATCTGTGTGAGGTACACCTCTCTGCCCTGTCCTGTAGGAGGTTAAGTTACAGCTCAGACATCATCTGAACATCTCCCCAGCACCCAGACCTGCACCCACAGAGGAGAACCACAGGTCCAACATCTACCCGGCACCCAGACCTGCACCCACAGAGGAAAACCACAGGTCCCAGCTTCTATACCCAGCACCCAGACCTGCACCCACAGAGGAGAACCACAGGTCCCAGCTTCTATACCCTGCACCCACAGAGGAGAAACACACGTCCTAGCTTCTGAAGTTGAGACAGATGAGAACCACAGGTCCAGCTGCTGCCCATCGTGCATCCAGAGGAGAACAACAGGTCCCAGCTTCTATACCCCCCTCTTCCCCTCCTGTGGCACTTAACCCCTCACCCCCTCCCGTAGCACTTAATCCCTCCGTCTCCCCCACAATGAGCACTTAATCTATTTATTACAAGGTTTATATAGTGCCCTTATCTAGGGTGCTGTACATTAGTTAATAAAACAAATGTGGGGTTATATATGGAACATTTCATGTGATGTGCATAGAGTAATTGTTAAGACGTCTTTGTGGTGGGCAGGGGTGGGGACATTATGGTCGGACTATGGTGGGAAGGGGTTGGGATCAAGCCTCTGGATGTAGTCTTGTGGGGGCATGGTGATTGGTCTGACAGTGAGAACTGGAGGCGATTGGTGAAGTGGGTGACTTTGGAGGGCTTTGGAGAGACTTTAGGAAAGGGGGAGGGTAGGGAAGATCATGGGCATTGAGGAGGGAGGGGATGGGATAGGAGGTTAACGTGGGATCGTGGAATGTGATGAAGAAGAGATGAATTTTGATTTGGCTTCTGAAGATAGTTATGGAGGGAGCAGATTGGATGTGGTGGGGGAGCTTCTTCCAGTGGAGGGGGGCGAGTAAGGCAAATTATCGGAATCAAGAGTGGGCTTGGGTGGGAGTGAGGGTTGTGGCTGGGAGCTAAGGGGACGGGAATGTGTGTAGTGAGAGTTGAGTGCTGCAAGATAAGAGGGGGGGAGACCAAGGAGCTATTTGTAGACAAGAGTGAGGAATTTGAAGAGGGTACGTTGATGGATGGGTAGACAGTGAAGTTGGAAGAGGACAAGGGTGATGTGGGCAGAGCGGGAGAGATTGAGAAGAGTAGAAGGGGAGACCCAGGAGAAGGGAGTTACAGTGGTCGAGACGGTAAAGATGAGGGAGTTGATGAAAAGCTGGGCTAGTAGAGGGAAATGAGTGGACACATTTTTCTTATGTTATATAGGTGGTAGCGACAGGTGGTAGTGATAGAGGTGATGTGTTGAGTGAAGAGCAGGGAAGAGTCAAAGGTGACTCCTATGTTGGGGGGCAGAAAGGGGGAGGAGATGGAAGGGATTGGGGTGGATGGGAGGGAGGAGGAAAGTAGTGAACTTCAGTCTTAGACTTTAATTTGTAGGAAGTGGAAGGACATCCAGGTGGAAAAGACAGGTAGAGATATGGGTGGAAAGTTTGGTTGAGAATTGTGGTAACGAGAAGTAGATTTGGATGTCATCTCCGAAAAAATGGATGTTGAATCCATGGCAGGAGATGGGAATAGTGTACATGGAAGAGGAGAGGACCAAGGATGGAGCATTTGGGCACAACCACTTGGAGGCTGGAGGGCAGAGAGGATGAATTGTTTAAGTTGACGGAGTAGTGGTGGGAGAGTTGGATGAAGCCATGAAAGGGTGATTTCACTGATACAAAGGTTTGTGAGGGTGGCGATGAGAGGGAGATGACAAAGGTGTCAAAGGCTGAAGAGAGGTCGAGGAGGATGAGTTTGGAGTGGTGACCATGGGAGAGAAAGTTCGGGGTGGGGAGGAGGGCAGTTTCAGTAGAGTGTGAGGGACAGAAGTCAGACTGGACAATGGCAAGAAGGGAATGGGTGCAGATGAAGGTGGAGATTTGGTTGTGCACGATGCGCTCAGAGTTTGGAGAAGTATGGACGGAGTGAGAGGGAGAAAGTTGGAGGGGAGGGCAGGGTTGAGAGATGTTTTTTCTTGAGTAAAGAGATGACCACAACAGTTTTGAAGAAGTCTGGGTATTATCCGTGGATAGGGAGAGGTTGAACAAAGAGTGATAGGGGAGGGAGGAGGAAGTGTGAAATGGGATCAGAAGGGTATGTGGTGAGATATGAGCATTTGATGATTGAGAGGAGATCATCGTCAGAAGTTGGGCGAAAGGAGCGGGTAGGGGTGGTGCATGGATGGGGGGAGGAGTGGTGAAGGAAGCACGGATGTTGTTAATTTTTTGTGAGAAGTATGATGCAAACTTCGTGGCGGGAAGGGGGCTTAAGCGAGATTATTTAGGATGGAGAACAGTTAGTGTGGATGAGGTTATAGTGAGGTGATAAGGGTGTAATAGTATATTTGTTTTTGTTATTTGAGAGTGGTTGTGTATTGGTGAAGGATGGATTGGAAGGTGGTAAGTGAGGATGGGGAACGGAAAGATTTCCATGAACTCTCGGCTGTGCGAAGGGAAAGATTTTTTGAGTTGGCAGGTGAGCCAGGGTTGAGGTGGCTTTGTGGTTGGATGCACAGCGTGGAGTGGTGCAATTGAGTCAAGGGAAGAGGATAATGCAGAGTTGAGGGTGGATAGGGCAGGGTTCAGTGGGAGAGAGGAAAGTGATGAGGGGGAGGAGGTAAGAGAGGATGGATCAATGGATTTGAAGTTTCTGCAAAGGATTGAATTGGGTGAGGAGGGTAGAGGAGCAGGGAGAGTGATGCAAAGGATAGTGGAGAGGAGGTGATTGGCAGGTGGGACAAGGAATGTGGAGGGGGATCTTGTCATGAGGATAAGGTAGACGGGTCTCCGTGTATGTGGGTGGGGTCAGATTCAGTGAGAGCGTCAAAATGAAAGGATGAAGGCCGAGCCAGAGGTGGGGTTGTTGAGGTGAAGGTTAAAGTGACCGAGGATGATGAGGAGGGGGGTTGATGGAGGAAGAGAGGAAATAGTCAAACTCATTGAAAAGTAGTGTGGGTGAGTCAGTGGGACGGTAAATTACGATAATGGTGATTGGTAGGGGGAAAGAGAGAGCAGGCATGGAATTGGAAGGATGGAGGGGAAGGAAGGAGGGTTGGGCGCAGGTGTCCAGGATGAGGAGACATGGGGACCAACTCCTCCAGTGCCGGTGTGACGTGAAGTATGATTGCGTAGATGTGAGGGCAGCACGGGTGGCAGTGCTTTTGGAGGTGATCCATGTTTCAGGAGAGGATACTTGGTGAGGGACTGATGATTTGTGAGGTAAAGATGAACAGTGGTAGTTCAGCAAGGGTTATGGGTAATTGTGGGGATAGTGAATGGAGGTGTCTGTTAGTGATTGGGTAGTCTGTAGGGGCAAAGGGTACAGTTAATGGGGAAATAATTTGTAATTGGGACAGTCATTTGTTAGCATTTGCGACAGTAGTCAATTTTGAGAGAACTGGGAAGGGAACAATCAGCTTGGGAAGCAATGGGGAGGGGAACAATTAATTAGCAATCACTGGGGAAGGGAACAATAAAATTAGGAAGCAAAGGGGTAGGGGACAATCTATTAGGAATAATTGGGGGAGACGACAATGGATTTTTTAGTACTGAGAACACGAAGGGAGGGGGAGACGGGACGACGACGATATAGAGTGGAACCACTGGGGAAGGGAGCAATCCTATAGATATTACAACAAGAATTAGGTAAATGTTGAAGCACATGGAAAGTGAACAATGAAAGCAAGGCACTGGGGGAGGGAACAATGTGTTTTGAGCATTGGGCGGGGGAGCAAGAAAAATATATAGGTGACGCAGGAGAGGAAGGAGGGGAGTATAGTTATATATTATTTCGTTAACAATAGTTATAGTTAATAACAATAAGCAAGAATATCTGATAATTGGTCAGAATAAGTGGTAACTGGTACAAGAGTCAATTGGCAGTTGGTAATATTGCTTAGGTAGGGGGAGATATTGATGGGGGGTGAGAGGAGGAGTCCTAGTAGTTCTGGTGGTTTTCGTTGGGGCGAGGCACTTTTGTTTGCATTTGGTCCAGGTGCTGGCACTTTTGTTTGCATTTGGTCCAGGTGCTGGCACTTTTGTTTGCATTTGGTCCAGGTGCTGGCACTTTTGTTTGCATTTGGTCCAGGTGCTGGCACTTTTGTTTGCATTTGGTCCAGGTGCTGGCACTTTTGTTTGCATTTGGTCCAGGTGCTGGCACTTTTGTTTGCATTTGGTCCAGGTGCTGGCACTTTTGTTTGCATTTGGTCCAGGTGCTGGCACTTTTGTTTGCATTTGGTCCAGGTGCTGGCACTTTTGTTTGCATTTGGTCCAGGTGCTGGCACTTTTGTTTGCATTTGGTCCAGGTGCTGGCACTTTTGTTTGCATTTGGTCCAGGTGCTGGCACTTTTGTTTGCATTTGGTCCAGGTGCTGGCACTTTTGTTTGCATTTGGTCCAGGTGCTGACACTTTTGTTTGCATTTGGTCCAGGTGCTGGCACTTTTGTTTGCATTTGGTCCAGGTGCTGGCACCTTTGTTTGCATTTGGTCCAGGTGCTGGCACTTTTGTTTGCATTTGGTCCAGGTGCTGGCACTTTTGTTTGCATTTGGTCCAGGTGCTGGCACTTTTGTTTGCATTTGGTCCAGGTGCTGGCACTTGTTTGCATTTGGTTCAGGTGCTGGCACTTTTGTTTGCATTTGGTCCAGGTGCTGGCACTTTTGTTTGCATTTGGTCCAGGTGCTGGCACTTTTGTTTGCATTTGGTCCAGGTGCTGGCACGTTTGTTTGCATTTGGTCCAGGTGCTGGCACTTGTTTGCATTTGGTCCAGGTGCTGGCACTTTTGTTTGCATTTGGTCCAGGTGCTGGCACCTTTGTTTGCATTTGGTCCAGGTGCTGGCACTTTTGTTTGCATTTGGTCCAGGTGCTGGCACTTTTGTTTGCATTTGGTCCAGGTGCTGACACTTTTGTTTGCATTTGGTCCAGGTGCTGACACTTTTGTTTGCATTTGGTCCAGGTGCTGACACTTTTGTTTGCATTTGGTCCAGGTGCTGGCACTTTTGTTTGCATTTGGTCCAGGTGCTGACACTTTTGTTTGCATTTGGTCCAGGTGCTGACACTTTTGTTTGCATTTGGTCCAGGTGCTGGCACTTTTGTTTGCATTTGGTCCAGGTGCTGGCACCTTTGTTTGCATTTGGTCCAGGTGCTGGCACTTTTGCTTGTACTACGATATCTCAGTGGTAGAATGAAACCTGCTGCTTCTGTTGTACGGATGACGTTGGGCTCCTCAGACGTCGGGCAGGCAGACGCACGTGGAGATAGTTGAGTAATTGATAGCAGGGAGCAGGTCACAGAGGACGGATGACAGAAGTTTGAAATGGCAGAGATATTTGATTTATAATGTTAGTCGCAATTAATCAAAATTTAAAATTTGTATTATATGTTAATCCCTTCCCCCTGGGACACTTAACCCTTTATCCTCTTCCCACCCTGTGCATTTAATCCCTTCCCCTCTCTCTCTTGAACCCCCCCCGGGACTTAACCGCTTCCCCTCTCATCATCCCCTCCCCCGCTGGGGCACTCAATTCTATCCCCTCTCTCCTCCTCTGGGGTACTCAATCCCTCTCTCCCTGGTACACTTAACCCCATTCCCCCCTCCCCACCTGGGGCACTTAACCCCTCCATCCTCTGTCTGGTACCCTTAACCCCCCCTCTGCCAGCTGTGACTCACCCCCCCCCTTCCCCAGGGGAACATAACCTCTTCCCCCCTGGAACTAAACTCCCCCCATCCTCCCTCTGGGACCCTAAACCCCTTCTCCAACCTCCTTGTGGGACTTTTAACCCTTCCATCCCCACCCTCTCTCTGAGACGCGTACGCCCTCCATCCTCACTGTGGCGATGAAAGGGTTAAGCAGGCCATTAATAAAGGCATTATACCCGGCTGATTAACCCTAAATCGCGTTGGGAGTGAAGGGGTTAAATGTATGTGCATCACCCCGATGTGTTTTCCCCTACACCACCTTTCTTGTCCCCATTTTGCAGTCTATTCCCTGACTGGTAATAAGAATGAATACAAACTGTGCCATTAGCTTTTCAGACACAAGATGGCATTGTGAACGCTGAACCAAGTGCTGATTGAAGATGCATGGCTGTGTATGGGAGGGCCGCTTTGAAGTATAGGTATCCATTTCTAAGCACTTGACCTAGCAACTGCAAGATTAATTGAATAAGTGGCTTGCGGTTTAAACTGAAGTGGATTATGGCAAAATGTATCTCTTGCCTTGTTAGCATCTTAACTTGAAAGGGGGAAAATATATTGACGTGGGAACTAGGTTAACTACGGACCTCACATCATAGCCCTTTCAATTAAGTACGCTAACTTGTGAACGGAGTGGGCTAGCACTCTAATTTTTGGAGTGCAGCTCTGAATAAAGAAACCATGCACCTACATATAAAGTTTATTCCAGTGGCACAAGCAGAACATACTTTATTAATAAAATGTATTTACTGTTGGTTTTAAATGGACAGGCAGGAAAGGTTTTTTCTGTAAGCCCGGGAAAAATCCTTTAGCATGCAAATCTGCTACGGGTGAACGAGCTGAGGGTATTTTCCTCTCCGTACTTCAAAGAGCCCCTACTAAGTGGGAGACTCTGAGTCTAGTGAAGTCCGGAGTTGAAAAGCCTGAGAGATACAAAGTGTGAAAATGGCCGGGATGTTGCTGAATGCCAGATACCGGTACTCAGCATTGGCCATTCACACTTTGTGACCAAACCCCAGACTGAGAGTCGCCAGGTAAGGGGTGGACCCCCGGTATGTTAAACCGCCTAGTTGTCAGGCTGACACATGCGCTTTGCAAAACGGAAAGCCCTTTTTGCCCGTTCTTCAAACTCCGGGCAAATCGCGGATTGGTGGGTTAAATGTTCCCCCGGAGTGGATTGGGCACACATGTTTGGGATAGGACTGTAAACCCTAGAAACCTGCCCGCCGAGCTATCCCCTGAGTGATTCATGATTTCTTCAAGCGTGGTTCAAGATCCCGTCCAAGTACAGCGGCAGCAGTTCCAAAACGCAAGGAGTTAAAACATCGTAACCAAAGAACTACTCCTACTTCAGGAATTCGTTTGCGCTGGGGATCTCGGAATGAACCCCAACGAACCAGAACTAACTTTAAACATTTGGCAGCAATATCGGGCAGGCAAGTTGCGCCCTATCCAAAAAAGATTGTAACCCAGAGACTTTGTTTCTACATCTTTCGTTCAAAGGACAATTTATTTTGTTCCCCCATCCCAGTAAGTGATTAAGTGTATTCTGAGGTTGTCGTGTGTTTGTCTATAAAGGAAATAAATGACAATTTATTTTGCCCGCCTTGTTATGCTCAATTGAGAATCCCAAAAATATAAAAATGTTGATAAGTTCTGGTCCACCGTGACAGGCTTATATTAACTGGTGGCAGCGTGTGGGATACTGATTGAGACTATGCTATAGTCTCCTGTGGGATTCTGTAGTATAGTGGGGGACCTCGTGGCTTGCGAGCTCCCCAGACAAGTGGCAACTTACACACACTTCTAAAGAGCACGAAATATTTCACTGTCCCCTTTGCCCATACCCCGATAGCAGCATGAGTAACTGCGCAAGGAGGTTCCGATCCTGGGAACGGGCACAGATCGTGGAGAGATGTGCAGGATATGGACTACCGACAGACGGTCGGTCCAAAGGGCAGCTGGAGGAAGCCTTGGAGCTTTATGAGGCTAGGATGGCCCCACCATGGGGGCCTGGCCCCATAGCTGCTGTGGCAGCGGACGCTAGTCAGCCCGAAGTGCAGGAGGTCCCTTCAGCTGCGGGACATTGCCACCCGGTACCCTGAGGTGGTTGCGCTTGCCACTATTGATGCTAGGGCAGTAGCAAAAGCATTGCTGACTATTTTTTACTAGGGTAGGTTTCCCTAGTGAGGTCCTAACCGATCAGGGGTCACAATTCATGAGTGAATTGCTCCAGTGTTTCTGGGATGCGTGCGGGGTGAAGCACCAGCGCACGACCCATTACCACCCCCAAACCAACGAATTATGTGAGAGATTCAATGGGACCCTGAAGCAGATGCTTAAGACCTTTATACAGGCAGAGGGGAGACTGGGAGATCCACCTGCAGCACTTGCTGTTTGCATACCGAGAGGTACTGCAAGAATCCACAGGCTTTTCTCTCTTTGAGCTGCTATATGGTCGCAGGGTACAGGGACCTATGGACCTATTCCATGAGGGATGGGAAGGGGAGAGTACCTGTCACATACGACCCCCTGCTAGCACGTGACCTGCATACGGGACAAGGGTTAATACCGACGCTCGCAAGCGTACCCACTCTTCACCCACTCAGGGGTCCCTCAAATGGGTTGTATCTCTCCTCACGCCGTCCCAATATACCACCGCCACGAACAGCACACAAGTGAGCACGTGACTTTAGATATGCAACCAGGGTTAATACACAAAGGCTTCTCTAGCAACCCCCCTTTCTCCTCTGCAAGGAACCAGCGAGTTAGCATTAACCCCCTACTCAATTGCACATCATAACCATCCACTGCCACCACCTGAGGTTGTGCAGATATGATAAAAGATCTTAGACTAAAATATCCGCCAAGGCCTCAGGTCCCTGTTTATTATAGGAAAAACTATGCACTCTAACACACAATCAGTTGTAGTAACATGTGCCTGAATTTAGCAAGTTATTCTCTCCAGCGTGCACAAAGTTCATTCAGAGCCCAAAGCATTACTTATTAAATGGTTTAATATATATAAAAATACAGTGCTTGAATTACAGAAAAGGTATTACAAAATAAACATACAATTACAATATAAGGCAGAGCAGCTTCTTAAAATAAAAGGGGTAAAACAGAAAATCCTATACAGTACATTACCACATGCTATGGATTTTTCCCAGAGAGGCACTGGTTCAGAAGATGAGGTCTGCTATGCTTTCCAAGCATGCCCCTGGACAGATCTGACTTGAAACAATCTCCCCCAGACTTAGATACAATACTTTCTTATGATGGTGCCTTAAGCCCACCCCTTTCTACAGAATACGTTGAAGCTGCTCTTCTTTGATTAAAACAATTGACACCTTGAGTGGGCTATCCAGGATGGACCCCCGCCCCAAGTAAGTTCCTTTGAAATTCAGTGCAGACAAACAGTCCTGACCAGTTTCAAACCCAGCATTTGGTATTTTGTACACAAGTGTAGCTCATTAACCCCTCAAGCACCAAAGGGATTAAAAATACCCAATATCTCATGACATTATCATGACAGTACCAATACTGATGCTTCTGTGCTTCAGTATGTGGTAGATCTCAGAGACCGGCTAGAGATGCACATGGGGCTGGCACAGGACAACTTTAGGGCTGCTCAGACCAAGCAAAAGACTTGGTATGATCAGAATGCCCGTAGTAGAGAATTCATCCCAGGACAGCGAGTACTTGTTCTCAAACCCACTCGGGAGAACAAATTAATGGCTGCCTGCTAAGTGGGATACTCTGAGTCTAGTGAAGTCCGGAGTTGAAAAGCCTCAGAGATACAAAGTGTGAAAATGGCCGGGATGTTGCTGAATGCCAGATACTCAGCATGGGCCATTCACACTTTGTGACCAAACCCCAGACTGAGAGTCGCCAGTGGACCCCCGATATGGTAAACCGCCTAGGTGTCAGGCTGACACATGCACTTTGCAAACCGGCAAGCCCTTTTTGCCTGTTCTGCAAACTCCGGGCAAATCGGGAATTGGTGGGTTAAATGTTCCCACAGAGTGGATTGGGCACGCATGTTAGGGATAGGAGTGTAAACCCTATAAACCTGCCCGCCGAGTTATCCCCTGTGTGATTCATGAATTCTTCAAGCGTGGTTCAAGATCCCGTCCAAGTACAGCAGCAGCGGTTCCTGAACGCAAGGGGTTAAAACATCTTAACCAAGGAACTACCCCTACTTCAGGAATTCGTTAGCGCTGGGGATCTCGGGAACGCACCCCAACGAACCAGAACAAACTTTTTACATTTGGCAGCAATATCGGGCAGGCAAGTTGCAACCTATCCAGAAGGATTGTAAGCCAGAGACTTTGTTTCTTCATCTTTCGTTCAAAGTACAATTTATTTTGTTTTCCCATCCCAGTAAGTGATTATTAAGTGTATTCTGAGGTTGTCGTGTGTTTGTCTATAAAGGAAATAAATGACAATTTATTTTGCCCGCCTTGGTATGCTCTATCGAGAATCCCAAAAATATAAAAGTGTTGATAAGTACTGGTCCACCGTGACACCCACCACCCTGGGACTCAACACATTCTTTTGGGACTCAACCCCCCTCCCCCCTTCCATATCTACACTTCATCCTTTCTCACCTACACTGCTTCCATCACGTTAGCATCCCATCACTCTCACCCCTAGATACGCCGTCCATCTAAAAATACATTTAATTTATAAAATGTTAATGAAATGAAAAACATTTTTTTGACAAGTATTAAGAAAATGTGTTATCAAAAGAAAACACATTTTCTTATGCATTTTCGAATAATCTGTTTTAATGCATTTTTCAACATTTTATAAAGGAAATATAAAAAAAATTCCACACAACACCATCTTAAACATGCCATTTTTTTAAATATGCCTGTAAGAGATGTGTGCAGAGGTACATATAATGGAGACTCTTTTATGGTGAAATGATACCTTGGCTTTGAGCCTGTTCCTTTATCCAGACAAAACATACAAAATCAACAAAACAACAAACCCCTATCCCTGTGTAAGGGCTAACTTACTTCCCTAGACCCTATCTGCAGGACTGGAGGGATATTCCCTTTACCAGCCTCACCCCAAAGTCTCAGGAGTTACCTTAAGCAGGTGGCCCTCCATGTCAGTCTCTGGCAGGTTCCTGGGTCCTCTGTGTCCAGGAAATATAGGTGTCTGGGTGTCTTGATCTCAGCACACCATTCTGCTCGAGACAGTGTCTGTTTGCAGGCTTCTTTGCTTTCCTGTGTCAGCCCAAATGTGAGCTAAGGAATCCCTCTCCTGTTTCTCACGTCGCCAACTGTAGAGACTGCGAAACGCGTAGAGTTGTGGTTCGGCTTGTACAGCCAGAGTCCCCCTCTCCTAATCTTTATTGGTTATTTCTTAAGGACAGTTTGGGTTAAAGGTATATAAATAATATAACCCACACGACTGACAATCCGTTTCCCATCCAGAGGCTTTTAAAAAACTCTTCTTTCCTGTTTGAGGATGCACCATGTGTTTTTTTGGTGCACCTGTCTTCTCCAACTCCTTTTGGGGTTAATAATCATTGGTTTGAAAGCTCGTACTAAATGCAGTATATTTGTCCAATAAAACAGATCATTGCAATTCTGTTTTCTCTCTTACACAGGCACAGCTGTCATCCAATTAAGATTAAGGAACCTCCGGTCAGCACCTCCAGAGCAGCACTGCGCACTGCCAGCACCTCCAAAGCAGCACTGCCCACTGCCAGCACCTCCAGAGCAGCACTGCCCCCTGCCAGCACCTCCAGAGCAGCACTGCCCACTGCCAGCACCTCCAGAGCAGCACTGCCCACTCCCAGCATGGATCCACGCTTGTTAAGTGAGTAACTGAGATATTTTGGTGTCTTTGAAATCTGCAAGGAAGGAATATCTGATTTATTTTGCAGTTGTATTGTATTGTATGTCTTTATTTATATAGCGCCATTAATGTACATAGCGCTTCACAGTAGTAATACATGTGGTAATCAAATAAATAACAGATAATATAAATAACAGGTCATGGGAATAAGTGCTTTAGACATAAAAGTAACAGTTATGCGAGTCAAACACCCAAACTAATCTTGTTTTCTTATAGAAGCACCAGCAGGTAAGAAGATAATACATCTTCAACTCCAAGTCATTTTCTGCCAGAAGGGCTAATAATTCATTTCTTTACAAGAGGTATTATATTATTCCAATATCAGAGGAGGTGAAATCACAAGAAGCGCCCCCACTCCCAGCTTTACATGATGGATTTTCCTGTTCTTATTGCCAGGTTTCCCAGTGGTTGTGCTGGAAAGGTTAAAGATTAAGTCAGAGAAAGAAGAGGCAGACACTGAGGAACATCTGACCACAATAAAGGAAGAAATAGATGCATTTCCTGTTTGTGGTAAGTACGCTTACATCCTCACTTGTCTTTATTCAGTATGTTTAAAAATGGACTGAAATGTCTGCAATATTTTGGGAAATGTTAGAAATCCGTTTATTTTATTCAAATGTATGAATGAGAACTTATATCAAGACCATTAAATGAGTATGTTTTGAGGTTTGCATATGTAAGCTAAAAGAGATGAATTCCAGTGAAGGTTTAATGCATAACAGATGCTGGAGGCTGGCTTAGGTATAGGGTTTCAAGGCCTAGTCTGAAGTCGGACATGGCTAAAGTTCTTTGTGCGTTAGGAACCCACAAGGAGAAAGGGGCCAGAGTTAGTGATCAATAAATACAGTTGTAATCTAATCACTCCCTCTCTCTCTCCAAGATCTCTCTTCACAATACCACTCTGCATGTAACATCAGCAGCATGTGAGAGACAAGGGTTTCTTTATTCTATCATCACTATCTGAGAAATCACATTATTATCATTGATTGAATTTCTATCTGTAAGTAACACTGTAAGAATAAAACTATAATGCTGTCTGCTGAACAACAATCTTGTGAAGTATTGGAATCTTTCTGAACAAGGAATAAAGTGACATTACTCTAACAGGAAATAATATTAAAGCATGCATAAAATTATAAGGTACCTGTTCTAATGAAAAAAATGATTTGTCTAAGGTTATATTGAGAATATTATTTTAATTTGAACATTGGTAGCTTCAAAATGTTTTCAGCACTCAGGGGTAAAAGCTCCCTCAGCACTCAAAGGATTTATAACAAAGTAAAATCAATCACTTCACTCCTCCCCTTAGGAATTAGTATAGAATATTAGTATAGAGTATACTGATATCACGTGAAGAACCCCCACTCCCAGCTTTACATGATGGATTTCCCTTTTCTTGTTGCCAGGTTTTCCAGTGGTTGTGCCAGAGAGGTTAAAGATTAAGTCGGAGAAAGAAGAACCGGACACTGAGGAACATGTGACCCCAATAAAGAGTGAAACTGTTCCATTTCCTGTCTCTGGTGAGTCCTTTTTCACCTTTGTCTGCACAAAGGGGTGTTATCTTGTTACAAGGAGCATGGTCACATTTAGCGAATATTCATGGTTCATTGCCTCTCGTAGGAAGTCCCCAGGCCTGCTGGGTGTTCTGGGACAATGCCACTGCTGCAATGGAAATGAGTAAAACCTGGAATGGTCCTTCTCACGGAGGTTATAAAGCAGTGTTTGTGGTGTAATTCTTTTGCCAGGACCCGGTGTCCCGGTTCCAACTGGTGTGCTTTGGTATCTTTAGGTACCGGTTGGACATCTTTCACCTGTGCATGGAGAGACTGAATATTTTTCATTAGTCCTTGACAATAGTTAAGAATGCATTCATCTGACATAACCAAGTCTTTAGACACAAAAATCCAAGTGGGGTAGAGACCCTCAATTGGACAAGAAACCCAAGATTGCACTCTATGAGAATAAAACACTTAGTGGGAGTGAACAATATATCCCAGGCTTATAGCCAAAGTGCTATACGACGCAAAACAAAAAAGAATTTAATAAATACATGAGGGAACAATATCAGGGAGTGTGGGGTATGAATAAGGGTGTATTTAAAAATACGGTAGATGGTGACCAGAATAGAGAGTGTTCTCTCTCACTCATCAGGTATAGTTCACATATAGGGGAGGCCACTGCTAAAGCTTATAGGGCATATCCCTGCAGCGAATACCTGGTAGTGGGCAATGAGGTATAGTGAGCCAAAGTCCTGACAAGGTATATGGTAGAAAATTCTCCCAGCAGAAGGGGATACTAAACACAAAATAACACTTAAAGTGTAAAGGAATGTATCCCTGGTTCATCTGAATCGCTTGAAAACATGTAGCATATGCAAAATGGTGTAACATATATCAATGGGTAAGTGTATCTAAACACTAAAGTGAAACAGAGGATTGGTATTTCAACATATATATATATACATGTATACCCATAATCCCCTGAATAAAGTTGTCTCCCATACATCAGACTGCATACAAAAGTAATTTCAAACTGTGTATATACAAATCATGTCAGGCTATGGCATAAGGCAAGAAGAAAGGGTAAGTAGAGATCAATTTCAAATACTACCCGATCAGCCGAGTTGGTGCTGGTTTACACGATACACCAGAGCTCCTGGCATTGCTGGTCACTGCTACCGACGTCAGAGGAGTGACGTCATTAAAAACCGACGGGCCGTTTCGCGTAGGAAGATACGCTTCATCAGGGCAGGAGTGGTAGAAAGACCACTTCACTGAATCCTTATATACCCATTTTCTTAATGAGAAGCAGGCAAGTCCCTGATAACTCCTTGTGAGCTCCCTATTAAGGGAGTCTCTAATCAACATGATCCTCACTAGGAGGTACGTAACAGTTCAATTTAGTGTTTTGCTGCACTAATTAGAGAATTGCAGGTAGCTGACAATTCAAGCAAAATAGATATGTGGAAAAAACATTTAACAGCACACCCCAAAATAACACTATCATTAGTATATCCAGTATAAATGCTAGATGACCTCAGTATAGGGATATGATGTCACACTTCAGAGTTATCAGTAGTATTGCAAACCATACTAAGATAAAGGCTAAACATGCCTAAGTGTGTTAATCCTATGTCATGGTGTATGTTTGTTTGGCGGAATCAGAAATAAAAAAACACAAATAATTACCATACTAAAAAGTTTGAAATATATGGAGTACCAGGGTATCGAACAGGAGGTAGGGGAATGATAAGACAACGGTGGTAATCGTGTGACCAATTGATGAGAGCCACCCCTCGTAGAGGATAAATACTCTTGATGATAGACCTATGATTTAGATCCCATGTAAATCATAGGGTCCAGCCTCCGAACAATGTAGCCATAGTATGTACTGTAGGAATGTGCACCCTTACATGGAGCCACCTTTAAGAGTCAAAATGGTACCGCTAGAGTATAAGACTCCATTATAAAATATATCCCTGGATCCCATGTAGAGGGCAGTGTATAATCAGGTAAAAACGGGCATACACAGATGGAAATTCATAAATGAATGCTGCACGACCTGAGTGTGTGAGTAATACATCAATAGTGCTTATGTCACTGTCATACTGTCACTGGTATTTCCAACCATACCACAATAAAGGCTAAAAAACCTAAGTGTAGTGTTTCTGTATCGTGGTGTATGTATGTGTAGCACTTGCACAAATGAAAAAAACCACAAAATAACACCATACTAAAAGGCTTAGGGACCGGAGATATATAGAGTAATGGGGGATCGAACAAGGGAAAGGCATGGACAACGGGGATCATGATGTGACTAGCTGATGAAGGCAGCTCCTAATAGGTGCTATACGCTCCTAAAGGTAGGTAGATACTTGGATCCCATATAAATCAACAGGCCTGGCTACCAAACAGGGTCATCGTTTGTATGTGATGTAGGAATGTATACCCTTACATGGAACCACCTCTAATAGTCAAAATGGTACCGCTAGAGTATATGACTCCATTAAAAAAAATATATATATCCCTGGATCCCATATGAGAGTTAGTTCGCACTCAGATGAAAATGAGAGCAAGTTATTAGGACTGTTGGTATCTGAGTCTTATGATGTACAGAGGTAGGGGTTCATAAGAATGGAGTGTATATGAACCCCTCATTGAGGCCATCTGGATACAATGTCTGCAAGGTGTATATCCACCTACATTCCACCTGCATTAAACGTCGGTCCCAGTCCCCCTTCCTTTGATCCCATCTCACGTGTTCAATACCACAAAAAATCACAGACGTCAAATCGCCATCGTGTGCCTCATTGACATGTTTGGCCACTGGTAGATCTTTAAGATTTCTGATAGACCCTATGTGTTCAAGGACCCATGTCTTAAGTTGTCTGTGGGTTTTACCCACATATTTTTTCCCACATTTGCATGTAATCAGGTAAATCACCCCTGTTGTCAGACAATTGATGTAATCTCTAACCTTACCCTATGCACCATGAGAAAATATTTTAATTAGAATAATTAGGAGAGCGATAAGCATTGTGTGTTTCATAACCAAGTCTTTAACTAATAATTCTTTAGACAATCCTGTTGTCATGGGTCTTCCTGTCAGAATCTCACGCGGTGTTAGATTATGCTTCCTAGCTGGAGTACTTCTCATACTAATTAGGGCTTAGGGTGGAGCGTCTGACCATTTAAAACCTGTCTTGGCAGCTATCTATTCAATCTTGGGCCCTTTCTAGTGCACCAGCTGACTAAGGGTGATATGCGTAATGAAACTGATAGGTAACAGCCTGCGGCGCATACCTTTCGCGAGAGTGGATTCAATTACCCCCCCTCCCCTTTTGTTCCTATGGCCACTCGTGGCCTAGGTGAACAAAATAAGGCAAGAAAGAGATGGGGCCGACGTGCATGATCTCCACAAGCCACCTGAAACTAGTGCACAGCCAGAGATTTACCAGGAAGCAATCTCCTCTGCTGAGGAGGCAAGTTCTGATCAAGAGGCTGATCAAGTACTATGAGCACTTCAATATGTGTCTCACCTGTGACCATCAGCTGTTTCGTAGAACATAGATGTTGTTTTGAAGGGCAGCTTCCTTCGCAACAGTAGCGAAGTGTTACATAGTAGATGAGGTTTAAAAAAGACATTCGTCCATAAAGTTCAACCTATGCTAAATTTAGACAACAGATACTTTATCCTATATCTATACTTACTTATTGATCCAGAAGAAGGCAAAAAAAAACAAGTGTTATATCATCCAATAATGTCTCATATGTGGAAAAATTAATTCCTTCCTGACTCCCAAGAATTGGCAATCGGATTACTCCCTGGATCAACATCCTCCCCATGTTTACTTATTTGGTATATCCCTGTATACCTTTCCTTTCTAAAAAGATGTCCAACCTTTTTTTTTTTAACAAATCTATTGTATCTCCCATCTCAGTCTCCATGGGTAATGAATTCCACATTTAACTGCCCTTACGGTAAAGAACCCTTTCCTTTGTTGCTGGTGAAATCTCCTTTCCTCCAACCTTAAGGGATGGCCCCGAGTCCTTTGACTTGCCCGTGAGATGAATAGTTCTTTTGAAAGCTTCTTGTACTGTCCCCAAATATATTTGTATATAGTTATCATATCCCTTCTTAGACGCCTCTTTTCTAATGTAAATAAATCTAATTTAGCTAGCCTCTCATAAGTTAGATTGTCCATCCCCTTTATTAATTTGGTGTCTCTTCTCTGCACTCTCTCTATTTCCATAATGTCTTTTCTAAGGAGTGGTGCTCAAAATTTTACTCCATATTAAAGGTGTGGTCTTACTAATGCTTTGTAAAGGAGCATAATTATGTTTACTTCCCTTCCATCCAAATAAATAAAAATAAATAAATAAAATCCATTGCCCATTTAATGCTGATAATATCTTGTTTGCCTTTGCAGCTATTGCATGACTTTGGGCACTATTGCTAAGCCTGCTGTCTACAAGCACTCCTAAATCCTTCTCCATCAAGGATTCCCCCAATTTATCACTGGATATATTACGTACTCGCTATACAGCTGAACTAATGTAGTGCCCATATAAGGATTATGAAAAACACCTATTGTGCCAAGCTAAACAGAATGAGCTTTTCACCTACGATTCCTACAACAACTGTCTAATCTTGTTACTTGCATATGACCCTGAGAGTAGCTCTACTCGAAAGCTAAACATTGTCCCTATGTCTGCTTCACTATCTCATGCTCCCCAACCACCTCATACATTTCTTACAAACTGGTCAAAACTAATTAACCCTTATGTCACCAGAGTGGTCTTAGTATACCATAATGTGTCTCAGAGACCCCATACCATAATTCAATTCTCAGGCCCAATTTCCACACTGAGTGTGTAAACATATACCCCTAGCTATACCTTCCTGGCCTCAGAATTATAAGTCCTGATAAGAGCAGGCAGTGCTGGGGTTAAACTTCCCTCATTTGGTTCAGCATGTGAGCCTCCTCACTGAGATGATATATTGTTCCAGGTTCAGTCTGGATACCGTTGGATTTTGCTCTGCAACCACTGCTGAGCCTCATAGTGGGGTGTCACAAATGAATCGTAGGCCACCCTAGTGGAAGGGTGCCTCATTCTTTGGCTTCTACAAAGCTCTTCTTTGTCCACTACAGTCTCTGAATAGTCTCTGGTGGGTGTGAAACAAGGACTCATGGGGTCCAGAGGAGGGCTCATTGGAGCCACCGGAGTATGTGTATGCAGCCTGGACCCATTTCCCATAGCTTCTTCTGGAGGTGCCCCTTGATTTCTGTGTGCCCTTTGAGAGGGTCCTTCCATAGGATTCTTGGTGGTTTCTATTACTTATTCCTCTAGCTCGCTGACCAATGGTGTAGCCTCTATTTTGGGGTCGTCATCCCCCACTTGCGGGATAGGCAGGAGAGGATTGTGGTGCCAGACCTTTACCCGGCATTCATATCTTTTATGCGGTAGACCAGGAGGCATGGCATCTGAGACTCCACTTTGTAGATTCCGTCACGCCAACGGTCAGCTAGTTTGTTTGCCGAGGATTCCCAAATTGCGAAGGAGCACAGCGTCTCCAGGACGAATTTCCCAATGACGGACCTTATGGTCATAGTGCCATTTGTTACCAGCGTTCAGATGAGCCGATGCTTTCTCTAATAGTTGGTAGGTGCTCTGCAGACTTTCTTGGAGCCTTTGCATGTACCAAAAGTGCGTCCTGTTGGGTACCCCATCGGTCAATACCTTCAGACGTATGTCTACCGGTAGCCGTGCTTCTCGCCCAAACATTAAGAAGTAGGGAGTTAACCCCCGTAGATTTGTGACGGGTGCAGTTGTAGGCGTGCACCAGGGACTCCATATGTTTACTCCACTCACTCTTCTGAGAACCTTTAGGGTGCCGAGCATGTCCAGGAGGATCCAGTTGAACCTCTCCAGCAGAGCATCTCCCTCTGGATGGTAAGGGGTCGTTCGTGACTTAGTGATATTCAATAGCTTTAGCAATTCCCGGATGAGGTTGCTTTCAAAATCCCTCCCTTTGTCCGAGTGCAAGCGATTGGGTAGCCCATAATGTATGAAGTACCGCTCCCACAATATCTTGGCCACCGTAATGGCCTTCTCGGTCTTTGGTTGAAAAGGCTTGGGCGTAACGGGTGTACTGGTCTGTAATCACTAGTACAGTACGTTGCTCATGCCTCGGGCTTCTGGTTCAATACATAGAAAGTCCATTAATACGAGGTCCAGAGGACCTGAGCTCTTCAGATGAGCCATTGGAGCCGCTCTGGTAGGTAGGGTCTTTAGTTGGATGCACCATGAGCATTGGCGGCAGTGATGTTCCACCAACTCTCTCATCCATGGCCAGAAGAACCAGTCTCGTATTAAACCAAAAGTCTTGTCAACTCCAAGATGCCCATGGTCATCGTGTAGCGATCGCAGGATTGTGTGTTGTAGGTTCCTAGGTAGAACCAGCTGAATTCTGACTGGGTAGTTATGGTATTGAACCACCCGATAGAGTAGATCCTTGTCCTTTTCGAACTTGTCTATTTCCCACATTAGTATTGCGACCGTGTCACTGGGGGCACGTTTCACTAATGAAGGCGTATTTTGCTGGACGGCCTGGCGGATAGCTCCGGCCACTGGATCCCGTATCTGATACTGCACTAGATCTTTCCAGACGATGACCTTGTCTGGGGGGGATATTCATTTTATCTGGATGGCAATAGGCACCCGGGATAGCCCTGGATTGGCATCCCAGAGAGTCTGCGAACCTTAGTTCTGAGAAGGTCACTCTGTCCTCCAAGATGGCTGAGGTCGAGCACAAAGCCCGCATTCCTGATCCAGGGATTTCCTCCCAGGGTCCGTCGTCCGGTGTGGTACTCAGTCTTAGTCTTCTGGACAGATCATAATCTCCTATGTTCAGAGGCCCCGGTTTGTACTTTAACATAAACTTGTAGTTCGAGAGAGCCGCCAGCGATCTGTGGCCGGTGGTGTCCAGTTTGGCGGACGTCAGTATGTATGTCAACGGATTGTTGTCCGTTCGCACTTCGAAGGTGACTCCATACAGGTAGTCGTTGCGTTTGTCCACGATGGCCCATTTGAGGGCGAGGAATTCCATCTTGTGAATGGGATAATTCTATGCGCTGGGGGTCAAGATATGACGGATGTATGCTACTGGCCGGAGACCCACCGGATACTTCTGGTGCAAGACTGCACCTAGACCGTTGAAGCTTGCATACACGTGGAGGATGTATGGCTGTTCGGGATCAGCGCAAGCTAGAACAGGTGCCTCCATTAGGCTTTTCTTTAGGCAGATGAACGCCTTTTCACAGTTGGTTGTCCACTTGTCATCTAGCGGAGGTGGCTTTCTGTCCAGTATCCTCGGGATATATCTTGAGAAGGTTGCTGAGGACCATCGCTTTGCTTGAATATCCCTCCACAAAGCGGCAATAGTATTCACAGAAGCCGAGGAAAGAGCATAGCTCCATGACGTTTTCTGGCCTCTGCCAGTTCACCACGGCTTCCACATTGCCAGGGTCGGTTGCTATTCCATCCGCGGACACTATGTGTCCCACGTAGGTCACTGAGGTGCGGCAGAACCTGCATTTGTCCAGGAACAGCTTCAAGCCTTCTTGGTCCAGGCGGTCCAGCACTTTTAGCAGCCGTTGCTCATGTTCTTCCAGAGTCTTACCGAAGACTATGATATCATCCAGGTAGACTAAGCATTCCCGTGGGTTCATGTCGCTGATCTTCTTCTCCATCAAACGCTGGAAAGTTGCGGGGGCACCACAAATGCCTTGGGGCATGCGGGTGAATTGGTAGAAGCCAAGGGGACATACAAATGCTGTCTTCTCCTGGTTTTCTGCACTCATTAGTACCTGATAGTACCCAGATCTAAGGTCCAGTACATTGAACCACTGGCTTCCCAACAGTGTGTTGCAGATTTCTTCAATCTGTGGAAGAGTGTACTGGTCGGGTACAGTGCGGTTGTTCAGGGTCCGATAGTCCACACATAAGCAAACCAACCCATTTTTATTCAGGACCACCACGATTGGGGACGCGTAGGGGCTACGGGATTCCGTTACTATGCCCGCCATCTCCATCTCGTGTAGGATGTCCCTCACGTCCTCCACATCTTGGGGAGCAATATGTTGGGACCACTCCCGGAATGGTGTGGCGTCGTTCAACCGGATTTGTGCTGGGCGTTTCGACTGCAGCCCACATCTATCTCAGTAATTGAGATTACTTTCTGGCGTTCTTCCAACTTGGCCGTTAGCCGATCCTTCCATTCAGCGGCCAGAGTTGATTCTCCGAAGTCGAATGACAGCCCGGGCTGTCTGCTCTTGCACGGTGGTGACATTCACTTGGATCATCGTCTCGACGGGAGTAACCCAACCGTTGACCCTGCTCGAGGGGCATGATGTAAGAAGAGATATTTTGGATAAACACCTTGGACTTCCCAAGCAGTGAGGACTTCCATTTTCGTACCCCTGGCATAAGATTGTAGCCTTGGTAGGCGTCTTCCTGGGGCGTACTCTCCAGAGAGAAGAGATGATCGGCCTCGTCTCGGCCCGGATAGCAGCATGCTGCATACTGATGTTCACTCCCCCTGGTGGAATCTCGGTCAACCCCTTGGTGTGATTGAACAGGTCACCACATCCTTCCTGGGCTGAGACCTTGCAGCACTCTTCCGTCAGAACTGGACGGATCCGTAGAGAAGACGTGTAGTTCGCCGGCGTCCTGTAGGTAGGCTCGAATTACCGCCCGCACCACATCGGCGTTGGTCCCCAAGATGATTGGGGAGCTTGGATGTTCACGCGGGGCATATCAGAGCCTCCACATCCATTATGTGAGACTTACCGGTGTTCAGCTGTGGTATCTTTATACGTACCTTTATCACGCCCTCGATGGGGTAATCCTCATTGCTGAGTCCCCACAACTTCATCTGGTCCGCCGACTGTAAGGGCAGGTGTTTAAGATGTAGGTCATAGAAGGGGCAGTATATAATGGTCACTTGGGACCCGGTGTCCAGCAAAGCCAATGCGTAGATGCATTCTACCAGGATCCTTATGATCGTGGCCGGTCCCACTTAACTGCAGGCTTCCGGTTGGGGTAAATGACAAGAAAAACAGCGCACAACATACATAGTGAAGTATGTCCAAAAAATAAAATATATTAAAAGGGTAATAAATCTGCGTACATCAGATAAAAATATAACAAGCATTCCATGTACTATGACATGGGTTACCAAGTGCCGTGATTGAACGGGAAAGATTTTGAACACCCTCTGATGGTATCAACCGATGGCTCCTGAAATGTGTAGTTCTCCCTCAGGTAAGTGGCCTCTCACGTAGTGGCACTATTAGTCCTCCTTGGTATAACCATCTCATCGGGTATTCTTCTTTGATGGTAACAGACTCAAGTAGAGGTATTGTTTGTACAGTCCATAATCTATGAGCAGTCAGATGACCCCCCTTATATGCACCAGATATATATACCAGATATAGTGCTGATAGAAATAGCTGATCATATGGCTTGGGACTGAATACAATTTCTACAGGGGTCACATATAGAGGCAAGTAGATAGCCGGGATATAGTAGTAGCAAAAACCTGCTGGGCTCACAGTATACACCACTAGCTGGCAGCAGTTCAGCGCTCTCATCGTCAAGACGCCACAAAGTGGCAAACGAGAACGGGGAAAGCACTTCACACGCAATTAATAGCATAAACTGCTAGAGCTCCAGAGGTTCCAACCTAGGCTTGTGATCCCAGGAACAGAATCAGGACGGTCGGAGAGGTGCCACTCGCTCACCATACCCGATTGGGAATTACTGAGAGGACGTGTCTGATTTTGAAGACCCAGAAAATCTGATTTGACATTGAAGCATTATCTCTCTGAGGGAAGGGGCTCTCACAAGGCCGTGTGAGTTGATTTATATAGTTTCACACATCTCTCTCCCTCCTCCCCTCTATCTCCCCTCCCCCCCCTCTCTCCCTGTCTCACATTCCACATTGTGGGTGCATTACTTTTTATGGTGTTAACAAATTGCCTTTATTATTGTCTTTCTAAATTTCTGAGATTGACAGTCTGCGCTGACCATTATCCCGTTTCCAGATAGGGATACCTGCCAGGTGCTCCAGCACCTGTTACCACCGAAAGGAGAACCGACGGTCCGACGCCGTTGCCCTCAGCGAAGGCGTCCACCTCAATGTGGGGTAGTGTCTGGCTGGAGTATCCCACCGTGATGAGTTTCTAGCTTTGCGGTGGTGGTTCGGTCCCAGACCGCAACTGCTTTGCGGCATTCTGCAGTGTCCCTGACACTAATGATGCTAAGTGGGGCAGTGTCCCTGTCTAAGGGACCTGTCCCTATAGCAGCCACAGGGGAGTCTGGGCCTAGCTGGGGCCTAACAAGGGGTCTCTGGCCTAGTGCAGGAGCCTACTGACACCCTGCACATACACCTCACCTCTATCTGTCCCAGCTCCGACTGTTGTGCTCCTCAGCACGCCAAATGTTGGCTGCCGTGGGCCATGTGTTGTTGCAGCCCTATGGCCTTCTGTAGTTGCTGCGGAGTCCTTTCTTTATTGGCCGCCGCTCTGTGGAGAGACACTGTGCATGGACGGGGGTGTACCAAGATGGCCGGCACAACTATTGGTCCATTGCGCATGTGTGAAAAGTACTGTGCATGTACACGCATTTCAAGATGGTGGTGCCCTACTAAGGGAGCCGCTGTGGATCTCCGGCGTCCCAGTTGCTCCTGCTTCAACCTCCCTGCACTTGCTGAGCGCACCCTGCACCTCCACTGCCACATCGGGAGGTAGGGAACCACGAGGGGTGGGGGGGGGGAGCCGACAAGGGGGATTCCCAAAGGGAAGACCTGGCCACATAATAAAATAAAATGATTTGTCCAATGTTTTATTGAGAATATTATTGTTATTTGAACATTGGTAGCTCCAAAATCTTTTCAGCACTCAGGAGTAAAGACTCCCTCAGCACTCAAAGGGTTAATAACAAAGTAAAATCAATCAGTTCACTCCTCCCCCTAGGAATCAGTATAGAGTATTTCCGTATACTTATATGTGAAGAGCTCCCACTCCCAGCTTTACATGATGGATTTTCCTTTTGTTGTTGCCAGGTTTCCCAGTGATTGTACCGGAGAGTTTAGAGATTAAGTCGCAGAAAGAAGAGGCGAACGCTGAGGAACATCTGACCCCAATAAAGAGTGAAACTGTTCCATTTCCTGTCTCGGGTGAGTACCTTTACCCCTTTGTCTGCACAGAGGGATGTTATCTTGTTACAAGGCGCATAGTCACATTTAGCGAGTATTCATGGTTAATTGCCTCTCATAGGAAGTCCCCAGGCCTGCTGGGTGTTCTGGGACAAGCCACATGCAGCAGAGTTAGAAGCGCAATATGGCTCTCGAACACGTATAAAGGTTGGAAATGCAGAGTTATGGGTATCTGACCAGCAATACTTTCGATAAAAACACATTTGGGAAAACAAATTTAAGGGACCCTTCCCCTGTCTGACCAGTGTATTCTGCCTGTGCTCATGTATGGATGTGAAACTGAAACCCTAACTGCGAAGATAATTCAGAAACTTCAGACAACTCAAATAAATAAGGTGAGATGTATGCTGGGTATTACCCAAAGAGACCGAGAAATAATGGATGAGTTCAAAAACAAACAAAACTCACATGGGAGAAAATGTAAAATAACTGTGGGCCGGACATATCACATAAAGAAATTACTGTCCTCTGGCAAATATGTTCCCTCCTCTCTTACCCAAAGTACTGCCGCTGCCTCCGCTCCCCATCCCGCTGGTGCGCTCAACCCCACTCTCATTACAGAGCGCGTGCGCACCCGTTCCTTTTACCGCTCATCACGGACCTTGGCTCCGCCCCCTCGGACGCGCCACGCCTCCTGCGTGCGTGGCGCACGCGTGACGTCGCGGAACGATTTCCAGCTGCGCGTCAAGCCCTAATGAGCCCCTTGTCCTCCTCCACCTATCCTGATCTCTGCTGTGGCCGCGCCCCCACTCCGCCTCCTTTGCCATTGGCTTCCTGCTGCTTAAATACCCTGCCAGTGCTCAGATGCATTGCTGAGCATAACTAAGTGTAGCCTTGTGTGGATCCTCTGTTGTGTCTAGCCTTGCCTTGTCCTAGTCTCTCCACAGCTTTACCCTTCGTGTACCGACCCCGGCTTGCCTCCACTACATTTACCTCTCCACGACGCAGGCTCACAGACTTCTACGACGCTGTCTTCTCTACTCCAGACCATTGGCTTATGGATTTTAACTACGCAGCTCTCTATAAACCAGGACCCATTGGCAAGTATATTGGATTAACCCTCTCTCTCCTACCCAGACCCGGCTACGTGAACAATCCGCCTTCTAGGCACGCCCCCGCTGCTGTGGGTACGTGGCACTGTCCTTCCCACCTCAGTACCGGGGTCTGGTCTTGTTTGTGGGCTCACGTAAGCGTTGCACTCGACCACGGCAAGTTCCCACGACGATTCGCACCTCTCCAACCCCAACCTCGGCAGGTACCTTCTACAACTCTGACCTCTCCAACCTGGCTACCCATTACCAATCTACACTCCGGACGCTCCCTTGCGGCCGGAGGTTGGTTATTCTCAAATCCCCGCCTTGACCCCATGGTCGATTCTGTTTGTGGTGAGCACTCCGTTACACTCTGCACTCGGTTCTTGAGGGGACTTTATCGGTATACCTTGCGGGTTGTACTGCGAGTCTCTTGCGGGAGACTAAGTTCCTGGGTCCTGCTTGCAGCAGGACTCTGAGTGGACTATCGGAACTAAACCCCTGTCTGTTTGAGGGGCCCGATTCCATATGCTCTGGTGCGTCCTGAGCCAAGAAACAAAGCAGAGAAAACCAAGCCAAGCACCCAAAGACTTTTTTAAGAATGTCTCCAGCCAGACTTCCAGTGACGTCACCTGACATGGAAGCCTAGGGACTTAGCTCCCGATCCCCTCGAGAAAGAAGGTGATAAAACAAGCAAAATCTGACCACAAAAGTTTCTCAAAGATACTGATTAGAACCAACCAACATCCAGGATGGCAGCTGACAAGCAGACAAAGAGCGTATCAACTTATTTTACCCCGTCGCAGCGCACTGCAGAACGGGAGGAGAGAGCCAAAAATGGCGCCGCGACTCGTGCGCTGAATAAGCCCGCCCGCGAGCAATCTCCAGAGGACGAAATGTTATTGGGACACGAAATGACAAGGGAATTCCTGGCAGATTATATGGACAAGATGTTTAATAAAATGAGGAGAGGCTTCCAGGAAGACCTGGCCGGGGCAGTTAACAGCCTTAAACTAGATATACGCGCGCTCTCCCAAAGAACAGAGGAGCTGGAAAGCAAGGTGGAAGGGATTGAAGCGATGCAATCCTCGACTGAGGAAGAAATAAACCGGCTAGATGGTGAAATTGCGATGCTAAAAGACGGTCAAGAGGACCAGGAAAATCGAGACAGGCGTCAGAATCTGAGACTGAGAAATATCCCAGAGTCTGTATCAGCGGAATCCCTTACCACCTACCTCAAAGAACTCTTCCACCATCTAGTTCCTGAGCTGAAGCAGGAGGATATGGAGTTGGATCGCGCTCACCGAGCCCCAGGCCCCAGACAGGAGGACCCAAGAAGGAGGAGGGATGTGATTGTCCGATTCCACTCCTACGGAACGAAAGAACAAATACTCACAAAAAGCAGAGAGAAGGGCCAATTAATGTTCCAAGATGAAGAGATCCAAATATACAGTGACCTCTCCAGAACAACTATCTACAAGAGAAGGGAGATGAAACCACTAACACAGCATCTACATGAACAGAAAGTCAGATACAGATGGGGTTTCCCATTCAAATTAATTGTACATGCCAAGGGAAAATTACACACGATATCTCGTCCAGAAGAAACCCCTGGGTTCCGGCGAGCATTGGGACTCCCTGCTATAAGAAGACACAGCCAGGAAGAGGATGAAGAGGATGATAACTTACCCCAGACAGACAGAGGTCCCAGAGCTTCAGAGAGGCGGCTTAGCCAGAAGAATAACAGACGAGAGACTTAAACAGAAAAGCCGTGAACCTAAAGACAAAGACAAAGATGAAAAAGCTGAAAGAATTTCAAAGACTAAGAGAACCAGAGACACTGCTGCATACCCCACTCTCCTTCTCCTTCCCTGCTACCCCTACTCCCCCCCCCACTCCCTCCTCTGGCTCACACACTGAAACACACTAATATGCATACACCCCCTAGAGCATAACCTCCAAGACACCCTCTAATTACCCCTCTCTATTGCACCCGCTCCCCCCCACCCTCTCCTGATCCTGTCCTCTCCCGCGCAACCACCTACACAATCCTACACCCATACCCCTCGACACTTCTACAGGTACAAGGAGACCGGGGAAAGACTCACCCCCACCCCTGGAGCCCCTAACTCACCTCAAAGCTGCGGATGGAGAGCTGGGGGATGTGGATGGAGGAGAGGACGGCGGAGGCTGAGACAGCTGCTGGTGTCCTGACGTCAAAGTCAAACTGAGCCATGCCAGAAAAAGCCACAAGAGGTCGCTGCAGACATACAGATGAGAGCTCCTGAGACATTAAAGAGACAGGACACAGAGACTCAATGGGAGAGACAATAAACATGAAAAACGTTAAAGAAAAAAAGCGAGTGCCAACTACAAAAAAGACTTAAAGCCTGGAGGAGAGTGGTGTGGTTCCTCACCGGCCTTGGGGACAGGTTAGATTAGAAATAGAATTTCAAAATGTACACTATAGGCACATATGGTCCATGGGAGAACCAATAAAAGATACTAACCCATATAGCTGTAACATAAGATACACACATATACCTAAAGCTTGCACATATACTTATGCACCTCCGACTTACCCTCCCCCACCCGTTACCCCTACCATTCCCCCAAAACTATCTTCCTCTCCTGCTCAGTACCCAGCACCCTCCCCCCCCCGCCGCCTCCCCCCCACCTCCACCCCGCTCTGCCCCTCAGCACTCCCCACGCCTCCCCAATTTCCCTCCCTCTTCTACCTCACCCCCTTGCCCCCCTTCCCAGCCTGTCCGACCCCTGCCCCCACCCCCTCCTCCCACCCCTTCTCACTGGGGGACACACTGCTATCATGGCAGGTAGAAATGTCTAGAGATTCCAATAAATCCCCACTACAGGGTACAGCTGTCAAAACATCTAAGAAGTGCCCTGAGAGTCTAGAGGGAAATAACAGAAAAACGCTCAAGAGCATGAAGATAATGTATAAGGTCTAAATGTTTGTATACTATTATTAAAGCTACAAAGTTAAGAATGTTTCCCCAAACTCAGATATACAATAACCTTGGTTCCCCCTCTTTGCTCGCCCCCCTAGAAACAAAAATCACGTATGAAGGCAACCCTGATGTATAGGTGTCTCACTACCTATCCCCACACCCCCAACCCCCGCCCCCCCTTCACCTACTCCTTACCGTACCTCCCCCTACACGGTTCCCCCTCCCCCCCAGCCCTACTCCTGCCCCCCTCCTATCTCCTCTGTCCCTGTCCTATCCTCCCCCTCCACCCCCCACCCCCCTATACCAGACCCAAATCCACACACCCCTCCGCTACCCTTCAGCCCCTTCCTCCCTCACCCCCTTACCCACCTTGCCCCTCCCTACCCCCACTACCCCTCGTATTCCCCCACCTGCTCTCCTTCCCTCCCTGCCCTTCACTCGCCCCCCCACCTACTCCCACCCATGCCTCCCTCCATTGTAAATCACCCTCTCCCAGCTAGATGTTTTATATGCACATTCTCCCCCGTATCCCCTGAAACCAGAAATTAAGAATAATCCTGAATGGATGGACCGGATGGGGGAAGGACGAGAGAGTCCATGCGCTGATCTTGATATGGTTATTATTGTTGTAAAGTATTGATCAAGTTGTTATTAAGTGTTACTAGCTTAAAGTGTAATACAGGAGATACCGTGCAGACAAAAGGGTCATATTCTTACCATACCTGGTTAAAAAGTTACACACACACACACAAAAATAAATAAATCTTCTTTTACAATATACAGGTCAACTTCCTTTGTGAAAGTCAGGGGATCAGGGATATGATCTCCGTGGGCTATCCGTGTAGGGTACTCGGGGTCGTCTCCAACGGGCAATAAGCCCAAACTCCGGATCACACAGGTGATCACGGATCCCACCTCAGGGTTTATCTTAAAAAACCAACTCTTTTTCTCTCCTCTCTCTATCTCCCTTTTCTCCCCATCCTACCCCTCCCCTACCGAGGCACAGATGGACGGAGCTGGGACACAGACCTGATCGGTCCTCAGAGGAGTATCAACCACCCTGGGAAAGTGATTGACCAAGACTGTTTCGGTTATTTAACAGAACTATGGCTAGCAAATCATCAATAAAAATAGTATCATTAAATGTCAAGGGCCTTAATTCCAACAAAAAAAGGAGACTAGCCCTACAAGAATTCAAAAAGACAAAAGGGGATATCCTGTTTCTCCAAGAGACCCATTTTAATTCAAACATACCGCCAAACACGTTTAAACAAACATATACCCAGGCATATTTTGCATCGGCCAAAAAAAAGAGGAGTGGCTATCCTATTTAAAAATAACACGCCATTCGTGGTTGAAGGGGTACTAGCAGACCCAGAAGGCAGATACCTATTAGTGAAAGGATCCTTATCGGGAAACAAGGTAGCACTCCTCAACATTTATGCCCCCAATGAATCCCAGTCAGAATTCCTAGAGGGAGTCTTGGAGACACTAGATCAGGAGGCATTATCTTCCTTACTGGTGGCAGGAGATATGAATATAGTTCACACTCCGGACTTGGACAAAACTATAATTCCTGGGGCAACCCAGTCTAGACAGACTCAAACAAACTCTAAGAAATTTAGAGAAATAAAAAAAAAAAATTGCATTTACAGATACATGGAGATCTCAGCACCAGCCCCACATCAGACCTACTCGAGGATTGATTATTTTCTAGGTACCAAAAATATTCTCCAGGCATCCGCCCAGTCTAATATAGGATCTATATCATGGTCTGACCATGCCCCCATTGAACTAGTGCTTTCTCCAAAAACATAGCAGATATTCGTGGAAACTGAACGGCTCTCTGTTAAATTCGAAAGAGATAGAGAGGACGATCAAACAAAAATTATCAAAGTATTTTGACCTCAACAAAGGCTCTGTGTCCTCACCAGCTATTTTATGGGAGGCACACAAAGCATCGATTAGAGGAGAGCTGATATCCATCGCAGCACACACAAACAAAGAGAACCAAAAACAATAGGAAATATCTGAAAAATTAGTTTCCTTAGAGAAACAACATAAAGATAATCCCTCAAAAAAACTCCTAAAATTACTAGAAAAAACTAGAATGGACTTAAAACGAATCCAAATTGACGAGGTAGAGAGAGCACTAAGGTGGACAGACCAAAGATATTATGAAAAAGGAAACAAAGCAGATAGATTATTGGCCAGCAAATTTAGAGGTCTGAGAATTAAATCTCAAATCCCACTAATCCGAACAAAAGCAGGGCCAATCACATACAGTATAATGAAAAAGAAATTGCACAGGAATTCTCGAATTTCTATACGAAATTATATAATCTACATTCCAATCAGGCTGGCTATACAGGATCTGCGGCAATAGCGGAGTATCTAGAGAAAGCAGCTTACTGACTCTGACAGAGGAAGAAGCACATATATTGAACAAAAAAAATTCCCAAGAAGAACTGTCGGATACTATAAAGTCTTTAAAAGCAAATAAAACTCCAGGCCCAGGAGGCTTCACAAACCTGTACTATAAAAAAATCAAGAAGGTGCTGTCCCCGTATGTTTTCGAGACATTCAGTTCATTCCTGGAGGGGTCCCCCATACCTTCTTCAATGTCTATGGCTAACCTAGCCATAATACACAAGGAGGGGAGGGACCCTCTCCAATGTGGAAGCTATAGACCCATCTCGTTGCTAAACTCAGATTTGAAAATTTATAGTAAAATCCTCGTGAACAGATTGTCGCCGATTCTGCCGAGACTAATACACAAAGACCAAGTGGGCTTCGTCCAAGATAGGCAAGCCTCAGATAATACCAGAAAAGTTATAAACATCATAGACCATGTGCACCTGACAGACACAAAGGCTATTCTATTGAGTTTAGTCGCAGAAAAAGCGTTCGATAGAATAAAGTGGGCATTCTTGGATCAAACAATGTTAAAATTTGGATTTTACGACCCCTCCCTGGAGGGCGTTAGAGCTCTGTACAGGACGCCCACTGCCTATGTTAAAATTTCAGGGGGAGACTCGACTCCTATTATGATCCAAAACGGAACCAGACAGGGTTGCCACCTTTCTCCGTTTCTCTTTGCATTATCAATTGAGCCACTGGCATCCACAATCAGAGATGATATAAATATCCAAGGAATCAAAATAGGCGAGATTAATTATAAAATATCTCTTTTTGCAGATGACATTATTCTCTCATTGGCTAACCCATTGATATCATTACCTAACCTCCAACGTCAATTAAACCAATTTGGCAAAATTTCCGGGTATAAAATTAATAATGATAAATCTGAAGTCTTGAACTTGACTCTTCCAATACCGGAAATGAAACTCTTACAGTCTAAGTTCAAATATAAGTGGAACTCCAACAATATTAAATATCTAGGAATCAAAATAACAAAAACATACCGGGATCTCTATAAGAGTAATTATCCACCGCTATTTGAAAAAATAAAACCAGATCTCCTGGATAGGCAGAATGGTCTCAGTCAAAATGAATATTTGACCAAGACTGCTATCTATTCCAGACCCTGCCGATAAAAATTCCAATAACCGAACTGAAAAATATTCAGAATAGACTCTTCCAATTTATATGGAATGACAAAAGACCAAGAGTGGCAAGATCGGTGATGCTAGCGCTGAGAGGGAGCGGAGGTATGGGGGTCCCAGATATAACCAAATATTATCAAGCGGCCCAGCTAAAACAAGTGGTATTATGGAATAATGATCCAATCTCCACATGCTGGTTGGAGATGGAATCGGTCTTCGCCTCCCCCCACTCTCTGAGGTCGGTCCTCTGGAGGGAGACAGAGGGTGGGGGACCAATTGGAAGATTTGAACTGGGGTCGATGATGTGCACATGGGAAATCTGTTCTAAAAATAAAAAATACTCATTAAATTCAAATCCCTCGCTATTAACCCCTATAATTAAAAACCCTGCGTTCCCACCAGGATGTCTGAAAAACTCCTTCAGGCAATTTAAAGAGCTTAATATTGTAATGGCAGACGACCTGGTGATAGAAGGGAAACTCATGACACTGCAAGAGGTACAAACAAAATACCAAATGCAGGACATCCACATTTTTAGCTTCCTACAGATTAGACACTTTCTGCAAACAATATCGCAGAACAAGAGCTTTCCGAATTTAACAACATTTGAAAGACTATGCAAAACCGGTATATACCAGAAGGGACTGATCTCGAGAATATACATGGAACTGACTGCAAAAACAACCCCCCAAAACCATAAGTATATGTTAAAATGGGCTGAAGACCTCAATATAGAGATAGACTGGGAGGATATCTGGGAATCGGCATCTAAAACCCCAATTTGCACAACGACAAAAGAGAATATATACAAAATTCTATTTCAATGGTACTTAACCCCGAGTAGACTGAGCCAGATCTTCCCAGGCACACCGGATCTATGCTGGAGAGGGTGCGGCCTGAGAGGAGATATGGTACACATATGGTGGACTTGTCCACAAATACAAAAATGTTGGCTCCGTATCCAAAATATGTTAATTGACATTTCAGGGGCAAGAACCCCTCGAGATCCTCTGATATACTTGTTATCCGAGCCCGTTGAAGAGACTCCCACCCCATTGAGGAAAATGATTTATTTTGTCCTCACCGCTGCCAGATGCTCAATAGCAGCTGCCTGGAAGAATATAAATGTACCTTCGAAGCAGACAGTAATTAAAAGGTTGAACATGATTAAACTAATGGAAAGCTTAACAGCCCAGCTCAACCAAAAATTAGAGGAATACCATAAAGTCTGGGATCTATGTTCCCTATCCTAAAGACAGATGATCGATGGTCAGAGCTCTGCCCACACGAGCCTCAATTTCCCTCCCCGCCCCCATTCCTTCCCCCCTCCCATCCCTCTCTCTTTTGCCCCCCCCTCTTTCCTATCTCTACTCTTGACCTATCCTTGATCATAAAGTAAGATTAAACCCAAATAAGAGAAAACTAATGGATACATTTAATGTTGTACAAGACAATGTATAAGATATACAGATGCAAAAAATGTTACGAAAAAAATTGTAGTTATGTTAAGAGAAATGTCACAAAAATGTAAATGGAGATTTACCATCCGTGTGATGCGGACAAAAAATGTTAACTGTGATCACATGTAAGCAAACCAATAAAAAAATTGAAACAAAAAAGAATGTCTCCAGCCATCAGCTCCTGCCTGCTTCAGAGGGCTGATACTATTTACCCCTTGCAACAACTAACCAGTAGAGGTCGGTCCCCAAACTAGTGGTACAGCCTCTACCAGTAATTTCTCCAAGGACTGTTTATCTATTGTGTGCTCGTGTAACGCTTGCGCTCACCATGAACAAGGCGGGACCCCGGTACTGAGGTGGGAAAGTATGAAACTGCGCACCCACAGCAGCGGAGGCACGCCTGGAGGGTGTTTAGTCAGCGTAGCCGGGTCTGGGTTGGAGAGAGTGGGTTAGTCCTGATACTTGCCGAGGTTGTGGGTAGGAGCCAGTAGAGTAGTCAGTGTCCGTGGTGCCGTGGTCAGGGGTTGGAGCCAGTAGAATAGTAGAATGTCCAATAGTCATGGTCAGGGATGGAGAGATACGAGTAGTCAGAGGCAAGCCGAGGTCGATATCCAGAGATGGGTCCTAAGTCAAGCCGAGTCGGTACACGATAGGTTAATCAGCAAAGGCAAGGCAGAGACAGGAACAGGAACGAGTGAACACAACGCTACAATGAACTATGCTCAGCCAAAGTGCCAGTGGCACAGCTGAGCATACCGTTGTGTGAAAAAGAAAGTACAACCTCTTTGAATTCTATGGTTTTACATATCAGGACTTAATAACAATCATCTGTTCCTTAGCAGGTCTAAAAATTAGGTAAATACAACTTCGGATGAACAACAACACATGACATATTACAACGTGTCATGATTTATTTAACAAAAATAAAGCCAAAATGGAGAAGCTATATGTGAAAAACTAAGTACACCCTTACTGCTTCCATAGGAATTAAGATGCTAAGTAGAAGACAGGTGGTGCTAATCAAATGCCCTTGATTAATTGATCATCAGCAAGTGTGACCACCTCTATAAAAGCCGAAGTTTTAGCAGTTTGCTGGTCTGGAGCATTCAGGTGTCTGTTAACACAATGCCAAGGAGGAAAGACATCAGCAATGATCTTAGAGAAGCAATTGTTGCTGCCCATCAATCTGGGAAGGGTTATAAGGCCATTTCCAAACAATTTAAAGTCCATCATTATGCAGTGAGAAAGATTTATTCACAAGTGGAAAACATTCAAGACAGTTGCCAATCTTCCCAGGAGTGGACGTCCCGGCAAATTCACCATAAGGTCAGACCATGCAATGTTCAGAGAAATTGCAAAAAAAACAAGAGTTACATCTCAGGCTACAGGCCTCAGTTAGCATGTTAAATGTTAAAGTTTATGACAATACAATTAGAAAAAGACTCAACAAGTATGGTTTGTTTGGATCATGGTAGCACAGCTTAGGCTTGCAAAGTTGCATCTGAACAAACCACAAGACTTCTGGAACAATGTCCTTTGGGCAGACGAGACCTAAGTGGAGATGTTTGGCCATAATGCACAGCACCACATTTGGCGAAAACCAAACACAGCATATCAGCACAAACACCTCATACCAACTGTCAAGCACGGTGGTGGAGGGGTGATGATTTGGGCTTGTTTTGCAGCCACAGGACCTGGGAACCTTGCAATCATTGAGTCAACCATGAATTCCTCTGTATACTAAAGTATTCTAGAGTCAAATGTGAGGCCCTCTGTCCGACAGCTAAAGCTTGGCCGAAATTGGGTCATGTAACACGACAATGATCCCAAGCACACCAGCAAATTTACAACAGAATGGCTGAAAAAGAAAAGAATCAAGGCGTTGCAATGGCCCAATCAAAGTCCAGTCCTCAACCCGATTGAAATGCTGTGGCGGGACCTTAAGAGAGCTGTGCATAAACAAATTCCCGCAAACCTCAATGAACTGAAGCAACGTTGTAAAGAAGAGTGGGCCAAAATTCCTCCACAACGATGTGAGAAACCTGATAAAGTCATACAGAAACCGATTACTTCAAGTTATTGCTGCTAAAGGTGGTTCTACAAGCTATTGAATCATAAGGTGAACTTAGTTTTTCACACATGGCTTCTCCATTTTGGCTTTATTTTTGTTAAATAAATCATGACATGTGTAATATGTTGTGTTGTTGTTCATCTGAGGTTGTATTTAACTAATTTTAAGACCTGCTAAGGAACAGATGATTGTTATTATGTCCTGATATGTAAAACCATAGAATTAAAAGGGTGTACATTCTTTTTCACCCTCTGTATATGAGGCAGACAGACCAATAGGACAGAGGGGTGGAGCGGCTTGTGCGGAGACAGGGATAGGCTGTGATGACAGGAGACAGGTGGGAGTGATTGACACGCAGCTGTGGAGCGGTGCATGGGCGTCACGTCGCAATCGGGGGCGGAGCCAAGCTCCGTGGGAGCAGTGAAAGCCCAGCGTTGGCACGCGCGCTCTGTAAGGTGCGCAGAATGATGAGAAGCGGCAGGTAAAGAGTGAACACGCCGCAGGGGTGTGCTCCCCGATTCCTTACAGCCTGCTCTCCAAGCAGCCCCCAGGACATTGTTGTACCCCATAACGGACTGTTTCCCCAGCCCGGAAACAGAGAGACTATTGCAGCTACCCCTGGCACTACCTCCTTGTATCCTACTCTGTGGGGAGAAATCCAATCCTTTCCCAGGTTAGAGGCCGGTCACAAAGTGGATAATTGTGTGCTTTGTGTACGTTTGTGTGCTTCTATTCTGTTGACCTTGCAAATAAACATCGTTTCTTGAACTCTGTGTCTTGGGTTAGCGATCCAACGAACTTGCTAGGTCTGCTCAGTACCGTTGTGTGACAGTCAGTGGTCCTGATTTTTGTCTTATAGAGTGGATATTATACTTAGACTTTTTGTTTCTCAATTTTGGTCACCAGCATCGAATCAGGCTTATTGGCCTTCTCTAAAAACAATATTTTGGTCCATTTCAGGGCTTGTTCAGCCTTGGTTACCAAGCAGAGGTTACGTTCCGCCCAAGTGTCATTCAGACTTTGGAGAACAGAGGCTGAGTTATTTATTTTATGGAGAACTGAAAGAGAATCTATTTTTTTCCCCTTATGACTAAAGACTACATGGGCATTGTAGTCACTGCATCACTTAGATTGTAAGCTCTCCAGGGCAGGGATTTCCTTTCCTATTGTCTGATTTTGTTTGTTGCACTTATTGTATTATAATTCCCTGTACTGTATTGTTTCTGCTGTAAAGCGCTGAGTACACTGTGGGCGTTATATAAAGACATACATGGGCATCTACAGTATCTTTACACTATACTGTACATTGCTGTCTTGTTTAGTTGATATAACTAACACACTAATATGATAGACCAGGAGTTCCTTAACTTTACTTCTCATGGACATCTTCAATGTTAATAATAATTTGGAGGATGTACATGTACTTGTGTTGTATCGGGTAGTGATTTATTAAAAAAACGGGTAACGGGTACCCGGCCAAAATCAATAGTTCTATCCAGCCGGTTACCCGGTTGGTACTTAACTACAGGGTGGAGGAAGACCGTGGCGACATCTATGCAGCAGCGGTCCTGTGGTGGTGACAGCATCCGAAGTGTCTTCAGCCGGCGTGTGAGCAGCAGGAATCCATTACACAGCACAGCAGCAGGTAAGCAGTGTGAGCCGGGGAACCATGTGACCGTAGCAGGAGCATTCCTATTGGACAGACAGCTGAAGACACACTTCTGATGCGGACACCACAACAGGACCTCATAGATGTCTTCCGTCGCTGGCTGCAGGTAAGTGATTTGTTTATTTTCAGCTACCCTGACATTACCCAACGCCGTGCCCACTTCTCAGTTGCTGGGTCTGGGTAATGTAGCTGAAAAAGTGCCGGGTAAGGCCGGGTACCGGGTGTCATGGGAGACCAGCACTTTTAACACCAAAATACCGGGATCATTGATTGAGCAAAGCGAAGAGATAATATAAATTGTAATTTATTTCCACAAATGACATACGCACTATGTTACACAATTACACTTGAAAATACACTTACGGGAACAGGGTCAAACGAAATAAAATGTTCCCAAAACGAAATGTTGCAAAACAAAGTCTCTAGGAGCAATTTCCCAGGAGCAAAAAAAGCCTGAAACAGTCCTCGATCAGCAGCGCAACTTGTCACTGCTGTTTACTCCGCCGGAGCTGCTTCTATCGTTCTGTCTCCGTAGTATTGCTTCTTGGAATCTCAGATCTTACGAAGTTCGTGATGAAATTTTTAAATCTTGAAGCTTATATGTTTCTTGCATGAATCTTGTTACCTTGGATGAATCTTAGGTGACGGGCAGCACGGGCTCTTATAGGGTTAACTTTCCTATACCTAATTAGTGCAGCCAATCTCTCCGTGGGAAGAAATATCCCCACCTATCCCGGAGTTGCCAATACTTCAGGAACCTGGCAGAGGGGATTCTCCGTCCGATAAGGGCATGCGCTAACCTCACACCTTTGCCGCTTAGCAAAGGAGACCCGTCCCCTTTACCTGGCGCTGTTCAGTCTGGGCAGGGCAGCCATTTGCCAACTGCCCGGACATTTACACAACATGGAGGGTACTCTAGATCCCTCAAACCTTTCTCGGTCTGAGCCTTTCAAGCTCCGGGCCTCTACAGACATTGTGGCATCAAGCCAGCGGGATGCCTTATTTTATTTATTTATTTATTTATAAAATATTTTACCAGGAAGTAATACATTGAGAGTTACCTCTCGTTTTCAAGTATGTCCTGGGCACAGAGTAAAACAAATAATACATGGTTACAAATACAGTTACATAAATGAACAAGGTATACATTTATATACAAGACATTGCATGCACAGTTAAAGAAAATATATATTATGAGCGTATGAAACAGTTACAGACCAGATTAAAGTGTGAGACAGCCTTAGATTTGAAAGAACTTAAGCTGGTGGTGGATATGAGAGTCTCTGGTAGGTTGTTCCAGTTTTGGGGTGCACGGAAGGAGAAGGAGGAACGTCCGGATACTTTGTTGAGTCTTGGGACCATGAATAGTCTTTTGGAGTCTGATCTCAGGTGATAGGTACTGCATGTGGTAGGGGTGAGGAGCTTGTTCAGGTAGCTGGGTAGCTTGCCCAGAAAGTATTTGAGGATGAGACAGGAAAGGTGAACTTTGCGCCTAGACTCTAGTGATGACCAATCTAGTTCTTTGAGCATTTCGCAGTGATGTGTGTTGTAGTTGCATTGGAGAACAAAACGACAAATTGAATTGTAGAGGGTGTCAAGTTTGCTAAGGTGCGTTTGAGGAGCCGAGCCATATACTATGTCTCCATAGTCAATAATTGGCATTAGCATCTGCTGTGCAATACGCTTTCTGACCAGGAGACTTAGGGAGGATTTGTTCCTGTAAAGTACCCCTAGTTTGGCATAGGTCTTGGTTGTCAGGGTATCAATGTGCATCCCGAATGTTAAGTGGGAGTCAAACCATAAGCCCAGGTATTTAAAACTAGTGACAGGTGTTAGGGTGGTTTTAGCGTTGGTTCTAATCAGGAGCTCAGTCACTGGAAGCTTTACAAATTTAGTCTTGGTCCCAAATACCATTGTTACAGTTTTGTCAGTGTTTAAAAACAGTTTGTTTTGGGAAATCCAGTTTTCGAGTCTCAAAAAGTCAGACTGAAGTATGTGTTGAAGGTCAGAGAGGCTATGGCTGTGTGCATACAGGATTGTGTCATCTGCATACATGTGTATTGAGGCTTCCTTACAAGCTGTGGGAAGATCATTAATGAACACTGATGCCTTAGAAGTCCGGAGTTGGATATGCTTCAGCTCATTTACAGGAATTTCCTGCCAGGCATTTCTAAGTGAGTGCAATTATCAATTAAGGGGTTCCTCTGTCTCTGGTGTTTGAATGACAATCCCAGTATGCCTATCCTGTTGGAACAATTAAAATAAGGGGCTTTCATTCATCAATATTCATATAAATGTATAAAAATTGCGTGATATGAATTTTCCTGTTTTCACCTGAAAGACACCCTCCGCAAGTTTCAGCGCTCTAGGCGCTTCCTAGTCAAAGTTAGCTGAAAAGCCTCTCTCTAAACTGCTGTGTGCTGACTTTTAAAAACATTTTCTTTTAAACTTATACAGAGAAACCTTGCCATATGATCCACTTTAACTTAAAAACATATAACTCTCGCCACCTTATACCTGGTGGGAGATGTACTGAACCCCCCATAGAGTTCTGCGGTTTTGTGCATATACCAGGGTACCGTGAATGTGATTCATTCCCCTGCCCGGTCTTACTATTCTGGTCTGTGCTGAAGCAGGGATTCGTCCGCTAGTCGACACTCCTTGAATAGTAAAACACACACATACAGTTTTATTCACAAAACCAGTGTTCCTGCCATGATTGGGTTGCAGAGCTAACAATTCACAATTCCCCAATATGGCTCAGGGGTACCCAGCCGGGCATAAGACCTTTATTAGTGGCCTGGGTAGCCCCTCACCGTCACACCGGTTAATTCCGGGTACTCTGTACATCACTAACATATACCCTTAAATTATGAATACAGTAATAAATACACGTTATATATGTATGAAAATTATTTCACTGTGAGAGCTGCTATAAATACATTTCAGGTCTTCGGGGACCACCACCAAAGTCATCAGGGGCCACTGGATGTACATAGGCCACCATTTTAAAACCCTGGGTGAAGAGAACATTTTGTTAATTAAGTATTGGTGGAGTAAATTCTTCAGTGTTTTGGATTTGTAATGTGCGTTCAGTAATTTGATTTACAGATTGAAAAACATTTGTTCTGTCTTTTTTGTTTATTTCTGTTAGAGATCGGCCTGAATGAGGAACAGAACTTGAGCTCTGATACATCCAGAAGCTGTCTGACTCCTCGCAGCCCAGAAGTGCCAAAAAACAATGATTCCTGCCACATATTGGACATGTACAAGGAACCAGTGCCACATGATGTTGAAATTACAGACCTTGTACAGCACACAGCACAGACTGACTCTAAATATGGGTCCAGAAAAATGTATAAGAGAGATTTAAGAAGAAGCTATGGTGATCATCCTTTTGCTTGTTGTGAGTGTGGCAAAAATTTCTCACTGGACAGGGACCTGCTCACACACCTTTGTGTCCCCACTAGAGAGCAAACCTTCACATGTACAGATGGTGGGAGCAGTTTCTCACTAAAGGGAAAACTTCTTTCACATCAGATGATTCAGACAGCAGTGACTCCTTTTACTTGTACAGTGTGTGGGAAACAGTTACGTAATAAGAGGAACCTCCTTAATCACCAGAGGATTCACACAGGGGAGAAACCATTCACATGTACAGAGTGTGGGAAACAATTCACTTTTGAGAACAACCTCGTCAGACACCAGAGGATTCATACAGGAGAGAAACGATACACATGTACAGAGTGTGGGAAACAATTCGATATTGATAACCTCCTCAGACACCAGAGGATTCATAAAGGAGAGAAACGATTCACATGTGCAGAGTGTAGTAAAAGCTTTTCTCGGAAGACGGAGCTCATCAACCATGAGCGGATTCATACAGGGGAGAAACCATTCACATGTTCTGAGTGTGGGAAACAATTCACAATTAAGAGGGGTCTCCTCATGCACAAGAGAATTCATACAGGAGACAAACCATTCACATGTGCAGAGTGTAGTAAAAGCTTTTCTCGGAAGACAGACCTCCTTCTCCATGAGCGAATTCATACTGGGGAGAAACCTTTCACATGTGCAGAGTGTAGTAAAAGCTTTTCTCGGAAGACGGACCTCCACATCCATGAGCGGATTCATACAGGGGAGAAACCTTTCACCTGTGTAGAGTGTAGCAAAAGCTTTACTCGGAAGACAGACCTCCTCAACCATGAGTGGATTCATACAGGGGAGAAACCATTTACATGTACAGAGTGTGGGAAACAATTCAGAGTTAAGAGCTGTCTCCTCAGACACCAGAGGATTCATACAGGAGAAAAGCCATTCACATGTGTAGAGTGTTGTAAAAGCTTTTTTCAGAAGATTGACCTGCTCAACCATGAAAGGATTCATACAGGGGAGAAACCATTCACATGTACAGAGTGTGGGAAACAATTCAGTAAGAAGTGCAGTCTCCTCAGGCACCAGAGAAATCATACAGGAGAGAAACCATTCACATGTGCAGTGTGTAGTAAAAGCTTTTCTCGGAAGACACAGCTCCTCAACCATGAGTTGATTCACACAGGGGAGAAACCATTCACATGTACAGAATGTGGGAAACAATTCAGTATGAAGTGCAGTCTCCTCAGACACCAGAGTATTCATACAGGAGAGAAACCATTCACAAGTACATAGTGTGGGAAAAGCTTTTCTCAAAAGAGCCACCTCCTCACACACCACAGGATTCATACACGAGAGAAACCATTTCCATGTTAACCTCAACCCCGTTATAGCGCGATCCGCTTATAACGTGGTCGGAGTGTGGCTCCCGATTTATAAACATCTCCAAGGGTTTTTGTTTTAATAACATTCAACGCTTTATTGACTTATCCGGCATCTGTAGCTCTCTGTGTCCACGTGCGCGGATTTCAATTTGACTTTCGAGCTCAGAGGAGGTTCACATGACCCTTCTCTGACCAATAACAGCCCAAGAGGGTCATGGGACCCTCCTCTGTGCTCGAAAGTCAAATTGAAAGCCGCGCACGTGGAAGCAGCCTGATGAAGCAGAGAGAGGAGAGAGCTGCAGATGCCAGGTAAGTCCTCGCTGATCGTGGCGGCCATTTCACGATCCCGGTTATAACGCGGTCTCATTATGTGGACCCCGAGCACCGCGTTATATCGGGGTTCAACTGTACATAGTGTGGGGAAAGCCTTTCACAGATAATCAGCCTCCTTAAATGCAAGAGGATTCATACATGAGATAAAACATTTGATTGTTCAGAGTAAAGTTGGATAATATACCGTTAGCATAGTAATATTGCCGTAATAAGAATGTCGGTAATGCAATACTTACCATTACTTCTTACCATGGAATTTCTATCTGCGGCTGCAGAGTTCGGGTGGGGACTGTGACAGAGAGAGGACTGAGTGTGGGTCTGGTAGAGACAGTGGAGTGGGAGCGGGTCTGGAAGCTCCATGCCTTTCACATGCTGCAGCTAAAGGGAATCCTCCTGCTTGTAATCTCACCCCTGCCTATTAACCACTTCCCCTCTGCCATGCCTCTTAATCCTTCCCTTCCACCATGACTCAATTCTTCCTCTCCTCCCACACATTTCTCTCTTCTCTCACCCATGCCTCTTGACCCCCTTCTCCCCCATGCCTATTAACCCACGCCTCCCCATGCCTCATTAATGTGTACCAGAGAAGGGGGTAATTGTAAATGGTGAAGAAAAGCGGCCTTGGTGTGGGTGTAGTTTATTAATTGTAAAATAATTTTAATTAAAAAATGTTTCATTTTTAAAATTAAAATAGACTAAAATGTATTTGCTTTTTTACATTTTATTAAGAATGAAATGCATTTGTATAAGAAATGTGTTTTGCAAATAGTGACCTCATTTTGACGACTTGCTTTTTGTTTTCAATTGGGTGTTAATATCTTGATGAATATTGTTATCATGATAAAAAAACTTCCCACCATAACAATATTAAGTAATTTAAGTGAATTCAGTGCCATTTAGAATTGTGCTTTATAAAGTTACAGTATTAAGCTTTGTATTTTCCATTATATAAATAATATTGGTATGTAGTGTATATATGGTTTCTCATGCGGAGACGATGAGGTCTTTACCAGGGAGAGAGTATAGCAGGGTACTCCCCCTTACCTCCTTAGCAGTATTGGTTCCGTCACTCGGGAGGATTCGTGGAGTTGCGTCGGCCATCTTGTGGTTGGTGCAACCACACAGAATGGGACTTGTGTGGCGCGGTGGCCATCTTGTGGTTGGCGCCGCCAGAAGAGGATGTCTTGGGCTGTGGAGGATTTCCTCCACGGACTGGAGACGGCATGACAGTTCTGACGGAGCCTTCAGAGGGAGAGGTAGTGTCCAGGGAGCTAGTCAAGCTTCCTGGAATAGGCCAGAACCATTCCCCATAGGCCCCAGGCAGTCCCTTCACCTCAGCAGAGTTTGTAGGGCCTGCCCACAGCATAGGGATTCCCCTGTAGTGAGAAGCACCAGCGGAGAAGGACCCGAGCTGGGAAAGGAGTTCCTCCGGTGGGAGGTATCACCGCATGGCTGCCAGACTTGAGGTGTGAGGGGCTACTGTCTGAGACCCCACGGTGTGGGATCCGACCGTTCTTGTTCCCCTGGAAACATTCCCTGGTTACAGGCCTATAACCAGGAAGGTAGAAGTGCACCACCACAACAACCACCTTGTGGTGGTGCACTTCTACCTTCCTGGTTATAGGCCTGTAACCAGGGAATGTTTCCAGGGGAACAAGAACGATCGGATCCCACGCCGCGCGGTCTCTGACAGTAGCCCCTTACACCTGACGTCTTAATATAGATTTTGACATGGGTGCATTTTTAGGAGATCAGTAGAATCCTCTTGGATTGTAATTGCCCTTTTTCAGTTTTAGAGTATACCTGCCTATATATATTCAGTTCAATATACTTCCAAGTATGCACCCATATTGATATGTACAGTACATGTGAGGATCATTTAGAATTTATAAAAAAAAATATGTATAATGTTTATTGTATAATTATGATGTAATAATTTTTTTTATTTTCATGCCACTAAGAGATTTCTATAGTTGTATGTTGTGATGCATGATATTGCTAGGCTGGATGCCATGGAATTTTGCATGAAACTAATCTTTGGCAGTTAGTCAATGGACACCAGCAGACTATGTAAAGCCTGGCAAGGTGAGAATAGTCAGTACTGCTAAGGAAGTGACCCAGAGCAGTTACGAAATGCGCTGGGTGGAGCTAACATACACAGCAGTATGTGGACAGGGAAGGAGACGGATCAGTGATGTTATCAAGGGAGACGAGCTGTCTGAACGCTGCTGCAAGGAGAGACGCTGTCAACCCCAACTGGAAACGCCGACAATCTGAGTCTACACATACTGTAGATGGCATTATAAAAGGACATGAATTGACCAGAAACTTTAAGGCTGCGGCCACGCTGGTGCTGACCGCGCTCATGCTTGAGAGCGGTGACGTCACCAGCTCTCCAAGCATGAGCACTCGGCTGTCCTAGATATTTCGCAAGCGCGTGCGGTGGGGCGTGGCAGGCACACTGAGCGAGCTCAAATATCACATTTTTTTGTTTATGTAAGCGCAGAGCGTGGGTGAGCGTATGTGCCCATGCACGAGAATGCACCGTGTGAGCGGGAACGGGCCAATTTAAATTGCCGAAACTAAACTCGGCAAGCACCGCGCGGTCAGCAAACTCAGCGCTAGCATGGCCGCAGTCTAAGTTTGAACTTGGTTGGACGTGCATATTAAATGTTTTTCAGTTTTTACACTATATCTATTTGTAGACTTCCTTCATTTTTTGGCGTTCATGAGCCATACCATTGTGAATTTAACGGAGTTCAATTAAGAGGATAAGACAAAGTCTGCTGGGAACTGATCTACATACATATATGCTTCATCTAAAGAATCACAGTGTGAGTAGACACCGGATATCTGAAGATATTTTCAGAGGGAACACACAGAATTTGGCGCCAAGCAGAACTACGCTGTCGTTAAGTATGTATCTGTTTGGGTTTCTGGAGAAGAACCTATACATTTTCCAGGCTGACGACCTGTTTAAAAGGATACTGTTTTTTAGACTCTAGATGACTTGGTCACATGCAATTGTCAATTGCAGTTTAATTGTTCACGTTTTATCTTATTTTACATTTTTTTAAATATAGACTTTGTATTAGATTAAGCATATCATTAAAACATACAAAATGCTGGAAGTATTACTATTGTTTTATTAGTTTTGTGTATGCATATTTGTAACAACTGGTAAAAAAATAACTCTGTACAAATATTTTTTTAAGATGTTTTTGTAGGATATAAAATGCTTAACACATTCATATAAAATTTATGTAGTAGAAATACAGAATAAGAGAGAAACAGAAATGTATATTTGCTTAACTGTCCTGGCATTTCAATCGGGTTGACTAATTGACGCCTGTAGAGTCTGAGATACTTGGTTACATATTAGATGATGTTGAAAAAAGACGTACGACCAACAAGTTCAAAATATACTAAATTTAAACAACAGATACTTTAGCTTATATCTATACTTATTGATCCAGAGGACGGCAAACAAAAAAACCCAGAGTCATATCATCCAATGATATCTCATAAGGGGAAAAATAAATTCCTTCCTGACTCTAAGAATTGGTAATTGGGTTAATCCCTGGATCAACATCCTTCCCATGTTTACTTATTTGGTATATCCCTGTATACCATTCCTCTCTAAAAAGATGTCCAACCTTTTTTTGAACAAATCTATTGTATCTGCCATCACAGTCTCCATGGGTAATGAATTCCACATTTTAACTACCCTTACTGTAAAGAACCCGTTCCTTTGTTGCTGGTGAAATCTCCTTTCCTCCAACCTTAAGGGATGGCCCCGAGTCCTTTGTACTGCCCGTGGGATGAATATTTATTGTGAAGCTTCTTGTATTGTCCCCGAATATATTTGTATATAGTTATCATATCCCCTCTTAGACGCCTCTTTTCTAATGTAATTCAAGCTAATTTAGCTAGCCTCATAAGTTAGATTGTCCATCCCCTTTATTCATTTGGTGGCTCTTCTCTGCACTCTTTCTAGTTCCATAATGTCTTTTCTTAGGATTGGTGCCCAAAATTGTACTCCATATTCAAGGTATGGTCTTACTAATGCTTTGTAATGGGGCATAATTATATTTATTTCCCTTCCATCCATTGCCCGTTTACACTGATAAGATCTTGTTTGCCTTTGCAGCTACTGCATGACTTTGGGCACTATTGCTAAGCCTGCTGTCTACAAGCACTCCTAAATCCTACCCCATCAAGGATTCCCCCAATTTAATTTGTATGTCGCCTTTTTATTCTTGCATCCCAAATGCCAGGACATACTTGAAAACGAGAGGTAACTCTCAATGTATTACTTCCTGGTAAAATATTTTATAAATAAATAAATAACCTTACATTTATCTGTATTAAACCTCATCTGCCATTTACCTGCCCACGTTTCCAGTCTCTCCAAGTCCTTCTGAAGAGAAATTACATCCTGCTCTGATTCTATTACCTTACACAATTTAGTATCATCAGCAAAGATGGAGACTTTGCTCTCGATGCCAAGCTCAAGGTAATTAATAAACAAGTTAAAATGCAGGGGTCCCAGTACCAATCCCTGAGGTACTCCACTCACGACTAGCTCAACCGGAAAAAGTTCCATTTATGACAACCCTCTGTTGTCTGTCCTTTAACCAGTTTTCAATCCAGGTGCATATATTATTACTGAGTCCAATTTTCTTTATTTTGTATACCAACCTCTTGTGTGAAACCGTATCAAAAGCCTTTGCAAAATCTAAGTAGACCACATCAACTTATTACCCTGGTCTAAATTCCTACTGCTGCGACACACTTTATTCTAACTTTTGCCACTAATTGGCCGGGATTTACTCCGGCTGGCGCCGGGTCTAGACCGCGCGCCGCCGTGTCTCCTCCGTGCACCCCCTCCGCTCGCATGGCATTTTGCTCCCCCTTCCCGACCCCCTAGCTGCTCCTGCTGTGCCCCTCTGCTTCCCCGCACCCCCGCTTACCTCACTTCAAACCATTAGTGGTGTCGGGGAAGCCGGGCGCCACGTCACAGTGATGTCACAGTGACGCGTGGACAGCCGTGTCACCACGCTGCCCGCACGCATCCTGCCGTGCGGGAAATGTAAGGATAAAATGTGTCGCCACTGTACTTACCTCCTCAAAGAAACAAATCAGGTTAGTTTGGCAAGATCTATCCTTCATAAATCCATACTAACTATTACTAATAATTTTGTTTTCCATAAGGTATTCCTGAATATTATTTTTCAATACCTCTGCTTTTTCCTTATCTCCAATAAGCTGCCTACCCATCTCACACTGAAAGGGTCCTATATTTTCTTTTCTCGTTTTTTTGTTATTAAGGTACTTAAAGAACTTTTTAGGGTTGACCTTACTTTCGATTGCAATCCTTTTTTCATTATCCATTTTTGCTAATTTGATTGCACTTTTGCAATTTTTGTTACATTCTTATAATTCTGATACGATGTGTCCGTCCCTTCTAACTTAAAGAATCTAAACGCCTTCCTCTTCTTGTCCATTTCCTTCCCTACCTGTTTATTTAGCCACATTGGTTTTGACTTATTTCTTTTATACTTATTACCCAAGGGTATACACTGATAAGTGTGCTTTTCTAAAAATGTTTTAAAGACTGCCCATTTATCTTCTACATTTTTCCCTGCAAAAACATCATCCCAGTGTATTACTTGTAGATTAGACCTCAGTTTATTAAAACCTGCCTTTCTACAGTTTAAGGTCTTTGTTGAACCCAAGTAATCTTTTTTTTTGATCATTTATTTCAAATGAGACCATGTTATGATCACTGTTACCCAAATGTTCCAGGACTTGAATATTTGTTATTACTTCTACATTGTTTGATATTACCAAATCCAGTACCCCCCCCCCCCCCCTCTCCTGGTTGGATCCTCAATAATTTGGGTCATATAACTGTCTTTAAGCACCCCCAAAAACCTGTTTCATTTTGTTGTAATGCTAATCTAACTTCCCCAGTCTGTCTGGATAATTAAAATCCCCCATTATGCAAACATGACCCAGTTTTGATGCTTTCTCCATTTGCAAAAGTATTTTAGCTTCCTCAATCTCACAGATATTTGGTGGTTTACAGCATATCCCTACCAACATTTTCTTTATACTTTTACCTCCACTGCTAATTTATATCCACAAGGTCTCTACATTTTCATCATTCTCTTCATAAACATCATCCCTTATAATAGGTTTTAGATCCGGTTTAACATATAAACATACTCCACCTCCCCTTCTTTTTGTTCGATCGTTCCGAAAAAGGGAGTAACCCTCTAAATTAACTGTCCAGCCATGAGTTTCATCCACCCATGTTTCAGTAATGCCTATGATATCATACTGCTTCCTTGCAGCTATTAATTCAAGCTCCCCCATTTTATCTGTTACTGTAGGCTTCTTGCATTAGCAAGTATGCATCTCAGGTTTTTTTCAGCCTCTACTATTATCTTATCTGCTCCTTCCTTTCTGCTCCCACTTGGTTTAATCTTTAGAAGTTTTCTAGTATTATCTGTATTTACTATGGGTGTCTCACTGCTTGTCAAACTCGCACTTGCCCCCATTCTACTTCCATACCACCTTGTATCCTCCTCTATTCCATTTAGTTCATTATTTGTTTCATTCCCCTCCCCCCTCCATCATAGTTTTAAATCTTCTCCAACCTTTTTAACATTCTCCCCCCTAGCACAGAAGATCCCTCTTCATTGAGGTGCAATCCGTCCCTAGAATATAGATGGCACCTCTCAGAAAAGGAGTCCCAGTGCTCTAAAAACCCAAACCCCTCCTTCCTGCACCACTTTCTTAGCCATGCATTAACCTCCCTAATCTCTGACTGTCTCCCTGCGGTAGCGCATGGCACTGGTAGTATTTCAGAAAATACTACCTTGGAGGTCCTTGCCTTAAGCTTTTGGCCTAGATCCCTGTAACAATTTGTTAGGACCCTCCATCTTTCTCTAACTTTGTCATTGGTGCCAACGTGTACCAAGACCGCCGGGTCAATCCCAGCACCGCCCCTCCCCCCCCCCCCAACAATCTGTCTATCCGATCCGCAATGTGCCGAACCTGAGCACCCAGGAGACAACAAAGTGATCTGTTCATGCGGTTATGGCAACAGATTGCCCTATCTACCTTCCTAATAATGGAGTCCCCTACCACCACAATCTTTCTTTGTATCTGAGCATCTTGAGTCCCCACTGTGCTGGAGGAACTATTCCCCTGGCTGCTAGAGGAATTAGTCTCCCCCAGCCTTGCCATTTCTACCCGACACTCCCAATATCTTCACTCAACATGGCAAATCTATTGGGATGTGTCAGAAATTACATGCCTCTCCCTATTGCCCTTCCACTTCTGTCACCCAGCTACTGTGAGGAATCCACTCCTGTCTTTTCTAGTAGCCTTGCATGGGTTGTGCTGTTCTCACTAATTCCCTCTTTGAAATCAACAGCAGCTGTGCGGGCTATCGCAATGTGCCGAACCTGAGCACCCGGGAGACAACAAAGTGATCCGTTCATGCGGTTATGGCAACAGATTGCCCTATCTACTGTGCGGGCTATCACTTCAACCTAGCCTTGTACTCCGTCATTAGAGCAATGTCCTCACACTCCCCCCCTGGGATTGGCCCGCTGGCCTTTAAATACTGCTTTCCCACAATGCCTCACCGCTGAGCATAATTCCCTTGTGGATGTTACCTGTGTTCTGCAACAAGCCTCCTGGCTTGTTATCTCTCGTGACTAATCTCTGTTGATTATTGTTCTAGTTCGTTGTACTCGTTCCTGTTTCCTCGTAGCCTGCAGCTACTTCACTGAGGCCTGTGCTCCTGGTTTCCGGAGGCCTGCTGTTCCTCTCTTCACAGAGGCCTGTGTTCTGCCTGCCTGGATGCTGAAACCTGCTGTTCTCTCTCCCTTCGCAGAGGTCTGCTTGAACTTCTGTGCTGAAGCGTTGGTTTACCAGTGCTGCCTGGTGGTGTGCCCACTCCGGTCAGTCTTCCCCTTGCTGAGGCCGGTACCATGGGCCATGGACGCCACTCCCGCTCTGCAGCGATTACGCTGAAGCAGGAGAACCTACTTGATTTCCTGTTGCCAATTCCCATGCTGAAGCAGAGTATATCTCTCTACCCATTGCAGATTCCCTGCTTGGACTATGATTACCCTGATATCTCCAATCCCGACTCTGGCTCGTCCACCGACTACTCTGTCTTCTCATGTCCTGATCCTGGCTTGTCTAACTATGGATTTCGCACTCCGGATCAGTCTGTGCGGACTACGGTCGGTGATTATATAACCCCACCTCAGCCCCGCGGTCCGGTCTCAGTTTGTGGTGAGCACACCCATAACAGCTACTTACCTGCTCCTCACTAACAGCAACCAAGCTACCTACCTGCTCCTCACTAACAGCGCCACCATGTGCACCACTAGTTGAAGCACGGGCCTGCTCAGTGAGCTTTAAACCCCTTTCAAGATTGCCAATGTCCCTCAGTATTGCAAGTTGCCTTCAGATCAGCAGTCTCTGACTCTAAAGAGACCACCCGCTCACACTTCTCACAGTGGTATGCTCCTTGGAACAGCTGCCCCAAGTGCACATACATGTGACAAGATGTGCATTGAGTGGCATTTTCAATCCTGCTCATTCTAGCAACTATAAAGTTTATAAGTACTAACAGTAAACTGTACTTCAATATACTATACCTTGTTTAACCGCTTCCTTGTTCAAACTGCTTATGTGTCTAACTGCCCTTCAAGCAACTAGCACTTGAAATCAACCACACAGATCAGTATACGCAAGCTCAGAATTCGTTAGAAGCCTAAGTTTAAATAGGGATGCCCACCAGGTGTGTTAGGTTAGCAATGAACTAACTACACCCACTGCAGGTGTGTTAGGCCATCAAATTAACTAACAACACCCAGTCTGCCTCAGGCAGGAGAAAGGGGGAAAAAATTACAGGCTTCAATTACCACACACTTTAAAAATCAATTAACCCACTGCACACTCTCCAAAATCAGCCACCCCTTCTATTATACACTAGTATGCATAGCACTTCCTTTTCCTTCTGTTTCTAACTGCACACTTTCAAGAACCAGCACTTCAAATCAACCACACAGATCAATATACGCAGATGTAACTCTTGGTTTTTTTTGCAATTTTTCTGAGCATTGCACGGTCTGACCTTGGGGTGAATTTGCTGGGACGTCCACTCCTGGAAAGATTGGCAACTGTCTTGAATGTTTTCCACTTTTGAATAATCTTTCTCACTGTATAATGATGGACTTTAAATTGTTTGGAAATGGCCTTATAACCCTTCCCAGATTTATGGGCAGCAACAATTGCTTCTCTAAGATCATTGCTGGTGTCTTTCCTCCTTGGCATTGTGTTAACACACACCTGAATGCTCCAGACCAGCAAACTGCTAAAACTTTGGCTTTTATAGAGGTGGTCACACTTGCTGATGATCAATTAATCAGTGGCATTTGATTAGCAGCACCTGTCTGCTACTTAGCATCTTTATTCCTATGGAAGCAGTAAGGGTGTACTTAGTTTTTCACACATAGCTTCTCCATTTTGGCTTTATTTTTGTTAAATAAATCATGACACGGTGTAATATGTCATGTGTTGTACATCTGAGGTTGTATTTACCTAATTTTTAGACCTCTTTGACCAGCTCAGAGCATTATCCGCTTGGGAGGTTAACAGCATATTTAATTCAATCTTAACATCCTTTAGTTCTTGCAGGACCTGCGGATTCGCGCCTTTCTTATGGCTATCCGAGAGGTATTTTAGTTTGGTCCTTAATTTGGCTATTTTATCATTCCTTTCTCTTTTTCGTCTAGCCGCTATGTTCATCAGAAGGCCTCTCAGTGTTGCCTTGTGCGCTTCCCAAAGGGTAGACTGGGAATCTACACTCCCGTTGTTAGTTATAAAGTAGTGTTCAATCTCTCCTACAGTATACCTATATTTTGGCAGATTTCTGGTATTTTTAGGATTGATTCGTTCAGTTTCCAATTTGCTCCCGGCCTATCCAGATGACTTTGTTTGCACCGTAGCTCAATTGGTGCATGGTCTGACCATGACATTTCATGGATCCCTGTTTGGGAGACCTTGGGGACCAGTCTACTAGAGATAAAGAAGTAGTCGATTCTGCTGTATGTGTTATGTGGGTGCGAGAAAAAGGTGTAGTCTCTGCTTGTGGGGTGCAAATCCCTCCATATGTCAACCAATTGATTCTCCCTCAACCCCTCGAGCAGAGCTTGTCGCCCACTTTTATTGCTATCCTTGTGTAGTCCAGACCGATCTAGTGTTGGGTTCATAGCTAGGTTAACGTCTCCCGCTAGTATTATATTCCTTCTTGATACTTTGTTTAGCGTCTGGAAGAAATTATTGAAAAATGAGGGATCTTGCTCACATGGTGCGTATATGGATGCCAGGCTTATGGGCTGCTCCTTTATTAAACCAACTATTATCAGGAATCGCCTTCCCTATCCTTCTTAATGGTCTCTGCTACTAGCGGGAACTTATTATGTATCAAGATCGCAACTCCTTTCTTTTGTTACTGGAGGCTAGGAAAAATTGCCGATACAGAATGCAGCAGGCATGGCGTCACACCAGACTATGCTCAGCAATGTGTGTCTGGAGCAAGAAGGTATATAAAGAGAGATCCTCCAATGGAGAGCCAGGATGTTACAGGTAGCATTGGGCTTCTCTGTAGTCTTTTGTATACATTTGCCATGCACTCGTTTTGGCACTTACTGCTGCGGCAGACTTTATTCTAACAAATCACCGGTTTGTCCCTGGCTTGTTCCTGGAATGCGACGCTGTTCACCTGGAGCATGCCGCATTCCTTTTGCGTTCCCAGCCACGGGTCATGCCCGGCTGACGCGCGGTTGATGTGTTAATTGATAATGGTTCAGGATTTAATAGGCTGCAATGCTTCGCGTGTCCGCCAGATGGCAGAAATTCATGAATTGTAATGCGCCGAATCAGTAATGTGTCGGCTTGCAGGTGTTTCGTTTAAAAAAGATACTGTACCACAGTGTGCCATTGTAACTTGGCCTTGGCCTTGAGACTGAAGGAAGAGTTGCAAAAATTTATCAATTTAGGCTTTTCATATTAAAGAAAGACAAAAACCAGTTTCGCTTACACTATTCTCCAGAGACCCGCCCGCCATGAGGGTTCAAGTGCAGCCCGCTTTCCAAAAACCCGACAGAAGCTACACTTATTTGAGATGGGCCGCGATTAATGCAACAGATGATAAGATGGCAACAGTTGCTCAACTTTATCAGTATTTTATTGAAAACTGACTTTTACAAATTTTCGCCAACTCCTCATACGTGGAAGCGTGCAATAAGGAAAAGGTTATGTAGCGATCCCTGTTTTCACCGTATTGAGCCCCAATTTGTTGGAGGGTATTGGTGTGTATCACCGGCTTTTTCCTGTATCTATGGTCATGAAGGCGGCAAAAGGCGAAGGGTCATGTTAAAACCAACTAAGAAGCGACAGTCGCTGCCAAGCAATGCACCAGCACCGGCTTCCAATGACGGTCCCACCGTCAGTGACAACCCTGAGCCTGATCCGGATTTTGCGTGCAGTTTTGATGAAGCTTGCATGTACCTAAGCGATTTCCAGCCTCACCTGCTAACTACAGGTGGACTAGTCCCGCTGCAAACTATCGACGTGGATGATGAAGAAAGCTGGACTGGCAGTGAACCAGCGCCGGCACCAGCTGAATGGGAAATTCAATGGTGAGTACTGTATTGTTGCCGTATTATTTTGGTGGGGCTGGCTGGGTACTTCTTTAGGGGACTGACCATTACTGTACATTAAAACTTTTTTTTTTGTTTTTCCTCAGAAAAGAAAACGGCTAATGGGGGGATTTCGATGGATAATATTGTACTGTATGCTGATGTTTTCCATCCGTACAGTATACTGTGTAATAAACCCGAAAAAATAAAACTATGCATTTATTCTACATGTTAAGTATCGTTTCCTTATGTGTCTTCCACAGTATACTGTACAGTGGTATACAGTGCCTAACATCTGGGGGCAAAAATAATTTTATTTCTAGGTGCCCTAGAACAGAAGTTCCCACGCCAATTGTCCGTGAACTTGACCGAGGCCCTAAGTAGTTCCCACGCCAATTGCGCGAATATAATGTAAAATAGCCCGTTCTGTGGGTCTGAGCGGGTTGAAAGTCGCCTGGTCCTCATGCGGAAGGACCCTTGCCATAGTGGCAAAATATCAGCCTTGCACGACCCACGGAACCGGAGATACCAGAAGACAGTTTAAAAGCACATTATCAAAGTGGCTTTTTTTCTGCCATGCAAGTCAATGGCAGAAACCTGAACTTTTAAGATTACCCTGACTCCGTTCTTTTGCCACGAGAGGGTCGCAATTTGCCATGCAATCCTGCCGCAACTAGGACCGAATCTGAGCCCTCAAGGTTGAACAGAACCGGACTTGTGGGTTCCAGGTTTCTGCTCATTCTGACTTAGCCGGTTCAAAGCTTTGTCCGCCATTACGCTCAATGGTAGGACCCTCCTCGCCGGCGTGACCCTTTCTCGTCGCCATTACTGCTCGGATACCTGTTGGGGTCAAGTGCGGGGATTCCTAACATCTGGGGGCAAAATGAATTTTATTTCTAGGTGCCCTAGAACAGAAGTTCCCACGCCAATTGACCTAGTTCCCACGCCAATTGCGCGACCAGGCAGTAAAAAGACAGTGCAGCAAGCCTCTACATTTGTTACTCTGTATTTTGTTATACAGTACAGTACTATCAAAGGAGCAAATGGAAACAATGCACAGTACAGTAAGACAAATCAACATGTTCTTTTATTGGTGCAGTCAGTTCAAAAACATTTATTTACAAATACAGTACAATGTTGAAACATTTTAAATAACATCTCCTTTATTAAAGAAACACAGTACTGTATACAGTACAGTACAGTGGGATGGTGCGCAACACTGTCAGTCAGACCTGCACCAGTTCAGTCCTAGAGGGCAGCAAACAGGGCAGGTTTTCAGGGCAACATTGAAAATCGTGCCTGTTTGCGGCCCTCGGGGACTGGAGTTGTGCATGTCCTGTGTAAAAAAACACACAACAGCATCTCCTTTGTTTAAGTACTGTACAGCAGGTACTGTAGGGCAAAACATGTGCAGTACAATACAGTTCAGCACAACAGTATGGTCTCACTGAAAGTCCTCCACATTGTCCAGCCATGGCCGATTCCTTGCATGGCGCAAAATGCCATTAATGCAGTCTCGAATGCCTTTCATTACAGGATCTGTAACTGCATAAAAGCGCCGCAATTCTTCCACAATGTTTTTCCTTAAATTGGCAGGAAGCGCCTTTTTTTGGCGATTTCCGTCGTAGTTCACTTTGAAGACCCACTCGCAGTACAACGAGTAGGGAACATGGTGCTTAAAAATGATCAAGGCATACTTGTGGGGTACACCAGCACTCCTCACCCTATACTTCTCCCTGAGCGCCGGTGGCAGATCGCACAGGGTGATGTCGGGCACTGTTTCGATGCGAGCGGGTGTAGGTCTTTTGGGAACGGGTGTGCTTGAGGCGACGGGCGATGGTAGGTTTTCTGGGAGGAAGCTTTCCTCCGGTCGTGGTCGCCGGGTTGTCTCCTGGCGTGGTCTTGACGGGGTTGTCATGTCTTCCTCAATGGCATACATGTACACTGCATCTTCTGGTGGAGGGGGTGCGCTTGGTGATGGAAGGGGGTAGAAGGTCCCATTCATCACATCCATGTCACCCCCCTGCTCCGGCATCGGGGAAACAGGGGCATTAACACCGAGCAAATAATGTATGCCCGCTATGTCAGCCTCTATCATCTCCATCCGTCGATCCATCCGTTGTTCCATTTGTAGCATCCGTTGTTCCATTTGTAGCATCCGCTGCTCCACATTTAGCATTGTCTCCAGAAGCAGATCTATCTTTGCCAGCACAATAGAGTTCCCGGGGAGATCCACAGTTATCCCATTCAGGATCCGGTCTAATGAGCTGCTTGTGCATGGCGTCTGGACATCTGGGGGGATGGGTGCAACGGAGGATGAAATGGGGGTTCCCTGGACAGAAGCGGCATCGATGGAGAGTGGAGGAGCTGACCTGTGGATACCCGGTAGAGGAGAAGCGGCAGCGTCATCGAAGAGGGATGGAGAAGGTGACCTTTGGATTTCCGGGCGAGAAGCAGAGTCGTCTAAGCGCAAAGGAGACAGTGACCCGTGGATTTCAGAGGCAGCAGCGTCATCAGATGGAACCGGAGAAGATGGGGGTGGAGAAGACGAGATGAAGATTTCCGGGACAGCTACAGCAGAGTCGTCGAAGCATATGTGAGGAAGTGGTCTGCGGATTCGATGGGTTGGCTGCCATTCGTTTTGCGTAGAGAGCGTATTACCGTATATCTTCTTCACATAATAAGGCTGTCGTCTAAGAAAACCCTTAGCCTTTGGGGTCAGCAGAAGGTTTTCTTTATTGGCCTTAGCCTGTCGCTTTGCCCTTGGCGTGGAAACGGCAACCGCCTTTCGCTTTTTCAGCATGACAGGCACGGCAGAGGCGAGAGTGTTCTTGCGTCCATAGAACCGGGGATGCTCCATGGAAGCAGGTGGCACAATGCAGTATCTGGACAAGGGCAAGTTCAGATAAAGATCATCAAGTGGTGGGCTATGCAAAGTGTGTGACCTTTTATGCATGGCGGCCAGGTACAGGTGTTGAAAGTGGGCGTACTCTAATGTGAGTCATTAACGTATAAATACACCATCCATTTTGTGGATTCACTGCACATAGAATACACATCGACAAAACATCGAATATACATTCTTGTGTTTGTATTTCTTTCTACTCGCAGCAATGCCTGTTAAAAAGATTTCAAAGGATCTCAGCATGCGAATTAAGGAGATGTACACGAGCGGACACCGAATTGCAGATATCCAATGCTGGTTAGCTACTTCTGGCCTCGTTGTGCCATCAACCACCGTGAGCTATCATGCATACGGAAAAAACAGAGACCGGAAAAGGGCACCAAGGGTAACTAACGCGTAAGTAAATTTATTAAACTTAAAAAAAAAAAATATAGAAAACTGTACTGTACATCTACAGTACAGTTCTGTATCTACTGTAATACTGTAGTTATTTCTGTTGATTTATATTGCAACATACTGTACAGTAGTTTGTCTATTTATATTTATAGTACAGCAGTATACATTTTTTGTATATTTCAATTAATCTTACAACGGTATATATAGGATGTATATTTATATTTATATTACAACAGTATATTTATTTTGTATATTTATATTTATAGTACAACAGTATATATATTTTGTCTATTTATATTTATAGTACAGCAGTATACATTTTTTGTATATTTCAATTAATCTTACAACGGTATATATAGGATGTATATTTATATTACAACAGTATATTTATTTTGTATATTTATAGTACAACAGTATATATATTTTGTCTATTTATATTTATAGTACAGCAGTATACATTTTTTGTATATTTCAATTAATCTTACAACGGTATATATAGGATGTATATTTATATTTATAGTACAATACAACTGTATACATTATTTGTATATTTATATTTACTGTATATTACAACATTACATTTATATACATCTTATATTGCTGCATATTAATAAAACAATATAATTTCTTTACATTGTAGGGAGACAACTCTTCTGGTGGACAAAATAAGTGAGGAGAATGATGAGAGGAGTGCATTAAGGGTTAAAAACACTCTGCAGGAAAAGCACAATCTGACTGTATCCGAGAGCAGCATAAAGAAGATGAGACGCAACATTGGATGGAAATATGGACGTGTGAGGTTAGTACTGGACAGTACAGGAGGTAAAAGTGTTGTTTCGCAAACTGTACTACACTGTGCCGCTAAAATTTTTTATTCCTTGTCATTACAGAGCGTACCCCATGATACGGGACGCAAACAAAATCAAAAGAGTGCTCCAGACCCAGGCATGGATCGACAGCGGGGAGACTTTCCAGGATTGCATCTTCACTGATGAGTCTACTGTGTTGCTGGAGAGATTTGCACGCTTTGCATTCCACAAAAAAGGCCGCATATCTTTGAAGCCGCAGCCAAAACACCCTGTGAAGCTGCATGTGTGGGGTGCCATCTCTAGGCGTGGACCGGGATGCATTGTCATCTTTAAAGGTAAAATTTATCAAATATAATGTCGCCTAATGCACTGTACTTGACTAGTGTTGCCTTACCGTATGCACTGTACTGTACTATTGTGCAGTTTTTTGAGCACTTTTCTTTTCTTGCTATAGGAATCCTGAATAAAGCTTTCTTCCAAGACAACATTGTGCCCGAGAGTGCAATACATCACACGTGACTTCCCCAATGGTCACCGCTTCTACCAGGACAACGATCCCAAGCACACCGCGTCAACGGCGCATATCCTTGAGCGCGGCATCAACTGGGTGAAGACGCCAGCAGAGTAAGTGCAGTAGACCGTGTCCCATTTTTGTTCCCCACTGTTTTTAGCTCTTAAACCAATTGTCCTTTCTTTCCAATGACAGATCGCCAGACTTCAATACGATCAAAATAGTCTGGCATCAGCTGAAGGACCATATCCGGAAAGTGGCGAAACCCTCCAAAAAGGACGAGTTGTTGAAAGGCATAATGAGTTTTTGGAACGATGTACTCACCGTGGAACGCTGCAATAAATATATAGACCATATTGCCACTGTGTTGCCCATTGTCATCACGCGTAATGGGCAAGCATCAGGAAAGTAGTACAGTGCTGTAGTATTGTAAGTACAGTATGATACAGGTAAGTATGGCACAGATTTTTTCTTTCCAGATAGTCAGAGTATACAGTAGTTCCAGTATACAGTAGACTAGTTTGACAGTACTACAGTAACTGCCTACTAACTGCTCCATTTTTTTCTTTCCAGAGAAAGCTGCACCAGCCACCTACAGTAGTTCTGCCATAATACTGTACAGTACGCACATACAGTACAGTACAGTACAGTAACTGAACTAAGTTTTTGTTTTCTTGTCGTTCCAGGAAAAAGGGTGGCCTAGGGGGAGATGGGGGCATTGTGTCCCGTCAAATCTGCTTGTACAGTCAAATGTACAGTATATAAACAGCAGTAATGATGTACACAAAACCTCTCCTCTCTCAATGAACTAGTGTACTGCAGACAGAATGAGGAAAAGATAAAGAAGGAAAAAATAATATTACTATACAGTATATACAGTAGTATATATATTATACAGTACATTGCAGTACTGTATATAGTATTAAATAATATTCTTATAAATGTGCATTACTCATGTTTCCCCATGTTTTACAAATGTTTTCCAAATGGTTATCCAATTTCAAGCTGCCAAAAGAACTTAATAAAGACTGCATTATGTATTATTGTCTGGAGGTGTGTGGCTGAAATAGTTAGCAGCACTGTAATTTCAAAAGGCAGTTCATCATAAAAATAATTTAATAAAGGCTGCAGTATGTATTATTGTGTGTTGATGGTTAGAATTGCTGTGCACTTGAAATGTTTCAACATTGTACAGTATTTGTAAATACATGTTTTTGTACTGACTCCACCAATAAAAGAACATGTTGAATTGCCTCACATTGTTTCCATTTGCTCCTTTGATAGTACTGGGGGGGACTTTCAACCCGCTCAGACCTACAGAACAGGTTATTTTAAATTATATCTATATATTTTTATTTTAAAGATATTAAAGAATGTACTGTATTTAATTTAAAACATGTGACTGTAAACCATACTGACTGGCACATGTTTTCACACCCTGATGAAATACAGTATCAGTTTACGCTCAATTTCCAAAGCAGGCCTCTAAGGGTTGGGGTAGAGGGATGGTGTGATTAGACGCAGGCGTACTGAGTGTTTGTAGCTCGGCTATGGGTGGATTAAGAACACAATGGCAATATGCAGAAGATTAACGACCCAGTGGTGAGAGGGGGTTGGTAGGATAGGGTGACTCAGCTGATTGACGCTTGGCTAGGGAGGGATTAAAAACTCTGGAGGTGTGTGGCTGAAATAGTTAGCAGCACTGTAATTTCAAAAGGCAGTTCATCATAATAATTTGATGAATAAACCCCCAAAGATAAGCCCCAAATACAGTACATAAAAAGCAAGTCACTTTAACTCCATGTGCCCCATGCACCAAAAACAAACAGTAGATTTTATATATAGTACAGTATATATATATACTGTATGCTGTATTATAAATTAATATTCATACAGTATAAACGTCCATTTTTCATGTATCTCCATGTTTTACAAATGTTTTGTAAATGTTTCTCCAATTTCAATGTGGCAGAAGAATTTAATAAAGGCTGCAGTATGTATTATTGTGTGTTGATGGTTAGAATTGCTGTGCACTTGAAATGTTTCAACATTGTACAGTATTTGTAAATAAATGTTTTTGTACTGACTCCACCAATAAAAGAACATGTTCATTTATCTCACATAGTTTCCATTTGCTCCTTTGACAGTGTAACAAATGTAGAAGCTTGCTGCACTGTTTTTTTACTGCCAGACCGCAAAGCCGCAAGATCGGCAACATTGTAAAAAAAGAGCAATGAGCGCGCAATTGGCGTGGGAACTAGGTCAATTGGCGTGGGAACTTCTGTTCTAGGGCACCTAGAAATAAAATTCATTTTGCCCCCAGATGTTAGGAACCCCCTCACTTGACCCCAACAGGGTCCGAGCAGTAATGGCGACGAGAAAGGGTCACGCCGGCGAGGAGGGTCACCATTGAGCGTAATGGCGGACAAAGCTTTGAACCGGCTAAGTCAGAATGAGCAGAAACCTGGAACCCACAAGTCCGGTTCTGTTCAACCTAGAGGGCTCAGATTCGGTCACCATGTAGTCCTAGTTGCGGCAGGATTGCATGGCAAATTGCCACTATGGCAAGGGTCCTTCCGCATGAGGACCAGGCGACTTTCAACCCGCTCAGACCCACAGAACGGGCTATTTTACATTATATTCGCGCAATTGGCGTGGGAACTACTTAGGGCCTCGGTCAAGTTCACGGACAATTGGCGGGGGAACTTCTGTTCTAGGGCACCTAGAAAGAAAATTCATTTTGCCCCCAGATGTAAGGAACCTCCTCACTTCACCCCAACAGGGTCCGAGCATGTACAGTACTGTACTTTAAAATAAATTAAATATGCAATTTTAGTATTACTGCACGCGCACGCACAGACTGTGTAGGTTGAACCGCGAAGGTATTAGATTACAAAGACAACAGCTCGCAAACGCCCCTATGCGTTTTTACACGGCATTGCAGTATTGCAGCCAGCGGGAATACAATGCTTAAATCACAGCCGGGAAAATAACGCAATACACTCCGGCCGAAAACGACACAAAACCGCACATCACCGGGATATTCTGAAATTCGCGGAACTAGCAGAGTTAGAATAAAGTTGGTCGCCTCTGTATATACATATATATATTTTGTGGGGGCTCAGGGGTTCCCAAAAAGAGCTTGCTATAGAAGGTAACCACTTTCGATTTACTTACTAGCATGTAGTTATATTCTTGCTCTGATATCACTTTTTTTGATAACCCTTTCTTCAAAATCGATTGAAGTGTTTTAAAATAAATACTCGTAGGGTCAACTTGCAAGACTTCATAACAGGCTCTGTCTGTCACTGGAGACCAGGTTCTACAACACCTTTTTATAACTGGGATCATTTGATTGAGCAAAACAAGATGGTAAAATAAATGGTAATTTATTTTTTATAAAAGAGGGACACACAATGTTGCACAATTCAAGATTAACACACTTACTGGGAATGGGGCTAACAAATCCGTTTCCGGAACGAAATTCCTTAAGATCACCTTTTTAGAGCACTTTCCAATTAACGGAACTTACTCACAAAAGTCCTGGAACTGTTTCTGGCATGCAATTCCTGCTGCGACCGATACGTTGTAAAAAGCTAGACTTAGAAACGTTTCTGCTTTTAAAATCCTTGAAGTCGGCTTGTGTCTATTCAGTCCTGAGCATCTTTGAATTTGCCGCTGTTGGTTTGGTAATATCTTTTCTCAAAAGATATTAAAGAAAGAAAACAAAAAAGTTTGTTAGAGACATGAATGTCTACAAGACGGGCAAAATAAAGAGTACCACGAGTTATCAACAGAGTGGGAAAACTCAGACACTGATAAGAACACTAATTCAGACGCCAGTGCGAGTCAGGGTCCGAATAAACGCTCTTTTTTTAGAGCTTCAGAGGTCTGGACGAGAGGGAGGCCACGGGACGAGGCTGAAGACAAGAAGAGGCAAAGGACAAATTAAGAGATTGCGAGGTCTGTTGGAACAGAGCCAGAGGGAGGGAGAGGAGGGGGAACCACCATTAGTAATAGGAGACAATCGGAATGAACTCCAGGTGGTTAACCTAACATCAACCTCCCTAACCCTGGCACAGGAGAATGTCCTGAAAAAGGATTATCATTTACCCCTTCCTGTAACATCAACTTGTTCGAATGGGTTAAAGATATTAATCTTTTCGGTTTCAAGTTAGCCTTACACAAAATGTTCAGAAGAGAAACATTTAATATTAAGCCTGATTTTATGGCCTCGGCTGAGGATATAGATCTGGATAATTATAGGAATTTAATAGCCCTTGAAAATGAAAGTAATAGGGAGGTTGGAGAAGGTCCATTTACTACACTGAGGCCAAAAAGTAGATTCACACCACCCATTAACACAAATACTAATATTGACATGTTCCTCAAACTGGTGACTAAGGAATTAGAACAACTACCAGGGAAGGGTGGTTAGGAGAATATGACCTCTCTTTAGAGGAAAGCTCTGAAGGAATTAATAGATCTGAGAAACTTCATTATAAAACCTTCAGACAAAGGAGGTAATATTGTGTTAATGGGTGAGGAGAAATACTGTAAAGAAAATATAAGACTCTTAAATGGCAGAGCCTGTTATGAAGTCTTGCAAGGTGACCCTACGAGTATTTATTTTAAAACACTTCAACCAATTTTCAAGAAAGGGTTATCAAAAAAACTGACATCAGAGCAATAATATAACTACATGCTTGCAATTAAATTGAAAGTGGCTACTTTCTATAGCATCCCGAAATGCGTTGGGTCTTTTGTCACATTAAAGTGCCCTTTTAATCATTTTTTGTTTTGGGTCCTTCCTGCTCCGTTTGTGCTGGTGCGCTTTTGGTCTCCTTTTTCCCTGTATTGCATTGAGTAGCTGCACAGCCTACCTACCTACTTTACCATTTTGCAGTATTTGCATATTTTTCATATTTTGCATATTGAGTATTTGCATATTTTTCAGGGGAACCTGCCAATGAGACTGATGGTGAGTGGGTTGCACCACACACCACCTGTCTTCAGGAGGATAGTACCCATAATATCACACAATAGGTATGTAACCATGCTGTAAAATGGCTGCAGTCATCTCTCCTGCTGACAGTAAGGCCTGGTAAGTTATGGGCATGCCAGCAGTAATTATGGAGGTTTGCCCTCACACCCTGGTGAGGTGCCCTATGTATGGATGGGAGTGGTCACAGGTTCTGACTCCATGGTTAGTGATGTCAGAGTTGTGCCAGCCCCCAGAGGATACATAAGGCACAGCACTGATCAAAAGTTAGTTGTTGCTAAGCTGTTGAAGGATTAGGTACTAACTCCTTCCCAGTTCTGGAAGGAGTGAAGATTGCTTTAGTTATAGTTACGGATTATGAGACTGTGACCAGGGACCTGGCCCAGGGTAGATATCCCTGCGGGGATAGGGAATCCCTACATTAGGAGAATAATATACCTTTCAAAGGGAAGTACGGTGAACAATGGAGGGCTAAATACACCCATTGTGGAGGGCAGCTGGCCCACCGTACTAATAAAGATGTTCCTGATTAAAGACACTCTCGTGTGTAAGTGTGGAGTCATTGCACAGAGAGGGGCACCACGGAGGAGTTCCTCACCAGGACCATCCACAAGCTCAAGCTGGGATCCTGATGAGGTGGAGGCGCTGCACTGGATATAGGTAGGACTCAAGTACACTACCTCAGCTGCCTGTCTGGGCGGGCAATCCCCATACACCATCATGCGGGAGACTCAGGAGTCCTGTTGCCAACAGGTGCACCACCAGACATCACACTGTAATGGGGACTGGTTAGACCACAGGGGCCAATATGAGATTGGGTGGGTCAGGCCAGGTCAGAAAATCCATTACAGGTACTATATCAATTGTTAGTACCCTGGTTCAGTGGTTTGGCTTATTATTTTTTGATATTATACCTGCATTGAGCGCTTCAGCTATTTTCCACATTACAATAATATAACTACATGCTTGCAATTAAATTGAAAGTGGCTACTTTCTATAGCATCCCGAAACTTCATAAAGACCCCTTGAACCCTCCAGGATACCGATAATATCGGGTATAGACTCTTTGAATGAACATGCCAGCACCTATTTGGATAAAGTCTTAAGACCTTTTGTGACCACACTACTGTCACATACAAAGGATACAACAGACATTCTTAAAAAGATTGATGGAGTGCAGGTCCCTAAGAATACGTTCTTGGCATCTTTGGACGTAGAGTCTCTCTATACAAGCATACAACACCCGGTGGGTTTAGCAGCTGTAAGTCACTTCCTTAAAGCTAGGAGTGTAGAGCACTATGACCATAATCAATTTATAGTAGATCTCCTTGAGTTTGTCCTCACACACAATGTTTTCCTGTTTAAAGGGAAATACTACCACCAACTCCAGGGAATGGCTATGGGCAGCACATGTGCGCCAACATACGCTAACATCTACCTGGGTTGGTGGGAAGAGGTGAAAGTTTTCACACAATATATGTCAGAACACACCCAGCACATCGATCTTTATTGTGGTCAGATATTCCTCAGTGTTCGCCTCTTCTTTCACCGACTTAGGGCCTCATGCTGTAAGCGGCGATAAGCCCTATCTCGCCAGTTTTTTGGCAAATATGCCTACTGCGATTCAGTAAATCCCATTAAACTGGCGAGATTAGGAAAATCCGCCGTGCGCTTGACGATAAGGCCTATCTCCCTGCTTATCGGCAGTTTTTCAAAATCTCTGTATTCTAGTAGCGCCAATCAGTATCTCGCCGCTGATCGCCGCTCTGGAATGGAATTTTTCTCAAAATCGGCCGCCACAAAAATTTGTCAAGAAGCTGGGGCTGAGCGGCGATACGGAATTTAGAAAAATGTTTTGCTTTTTTCCTGCATCAGATTGATCCCGGGGTCTCCAGAGCAGATACCCATTAATACCAGCACCGGAGCGCCCCAGCATGCATCCGATGCAGGAAAAATGCATTTACAGGCAAACCGCTAAGGCAAAGAAGGGGTTAACCACCCGGGCCAGGCTTATTGTGGGTAGCGGGGGTGGATGAAGGGGGTATTTTGCCCTTGGTGGGGGTTTAGGCCTTGCGGGGGGGTGTGTGTGCGAGTGAACTTAACCCCTTCATTTCCTTAGTGTTTAATACTACTAAGGTAATATTGGTGTTAACCCCACCCGCAAGGCCTAAATACCCACCCATGGGGCTAATACCCCCTTCACCCACCACCGCAACCCACAATAAAAACCATAAACACCACAGCCCCTGTACCCACCTCCTAGGCCCTCAATAGACATCACTATATCTAATACACTGTCCCTTGTGCCCAACAATCTATATACCCCTAACATATAGTACATATATAAATATTTTTTTTTATGCACAGGAATGATACTATAGGCCGGCGGTGACCCTCGGGTGGTCCCCGCTTGCCTGCAGTACCAATTCTGTGCCACCCAAAAATAATTTTAAAAATACATCATTACTTTTAAATAAATACACCCCGCCCCCGCCCCCTAACACATACATTAATGGGCAAAATTACTATTATCCACATATGGATAATAATGCATTTGCCCATTTCAAATACATTAATCACAATAAATAAAATAAATACATCTTGCACTATGCCTTTCCCGGCTGCCACGATGAAGGCCGTCCTCATTCTCATCACCGTCCATGCCCTCCGGTGCTTAAAAACACACACAAGAATAAAAAGAGCCAATATAATGTCCCCTAACCCCTTAATCACCTTAGCGGTGATTAACCGCTATAGTAATTAAGGGGGTTAACCCACCCTCCCCCACCACTCACTTGGGAGGCCTAACCACCCTCCCTTGGGGTCAATACTCCCTTCCCCCACCCCCACTACCCACAATAAAAAAAATACACAGAACAGCCCCACAATAAACATTACTATATTTAATAAACAATACATAACCCACCCACCCCAGATGCCCCCCCATAAAACCATGATTTATTATTTTACATACAGGCTTAATACCCGAGGCTGACGGGAGTCCCGGTGGTCCCGGCGGGTGTCCGCAGGCCCCACAGTGCACCAGTACCCCAGGGTTTGGGGGTCTCTGGGTGGTCTCCGCCAGGCACCGTGGGCCTCCAGGTGGTCCCCGCAGGTCACCTTGGGCCCAAAATGGGGTCCATGGGTGGGCCTGTGGGTGTCTGGGGGTCCCCGGGTCATCCCCACAGGTGTCTGAGGCTCTCGGGTGGTTCCGACGGGGGTCTGGGGCCCTCGGGTAGTCCCTGTGGGTCCCCCACAGCTGTGGTGGTCTCCAAAGGTCCCCGCAAACCTAAGGTACCAACACTGTATGTAAAAAATTAAACATGGGCCTACATGAAAATAAATCACCCCCCCCCCTCACACACCACCAAACACACATACAGTACAAATACAAAATATATAAGTGCGCTACTAGAAAATCTTCAAACAATTGCATGAATAGTATCCAATAACCCACAATAGTGAAAATGACACCAGACTAATAAGTGTTAGACATACATAACCTTAGTATGATATAAAAAGAAGCGTCTTCTGCTGTTGAGGACAGGGTTCCCGTTATATGGGTTCTTACCATTACCAAGACACTAGCTGGTCTAAAGCGGGAGGGGGTCACGTGTTGCTCCAACACACAGACATTGCTGTAGCAGCTTTCCATCTGTGAGGCGGATACCACCAGGGAGAGAATCAATCGGAAGGGACGTTTGACCAAGGAGGGAAACTAGTGCATCTACGTGGGAGGCCACCTACCTAATGGGAGAATTCCCGATCTCCAAAAGCCAATGATTGACGTCATCTGAGGGTGCTGTGAAGATGACTCCTTCCGTTCCAGTCCGGCATGTGGTAACCCGTGTAATTGTACACGGAATGCTTTCTTTGATATTTTGTGATGTACGCAGAATGATTATCCCGTTAATATAAAATTCTATTTTAAACGTATTTCACTATGTGCGTTGTGCGCTGTTTATCTGTTTTGTTTTTTTTTCTTACACATTCTGTACATTAATGGTCAAAATAACTAGTATACAGATATGGATAGATTATTTGTCCATTATTAAACACATTAAACAGCATAAATAAATTTAAAAAAATACATATATAAGATCCATGTACCATATACTATATAAGATCCATGTATCAGTTCCTCTCGAGTATGGTCAAGAGCATTGGAATTTGCCTCAGATATAATTTTTTGGTCATATCCTCTGGATATAAACTGATTAGTCAGTTCTTTGGCTCTAGGATGATAAATCGTTCAGATTAGAACAGTTACGTCGTAACCGTATATATTGTCCATACGGTATCCCCTTAAAAAGACTATGACTATGTCCACTGCTGGCATGCAAAAGTGTGTTTCTGGAGTGTTCTTTGCCAAATATATCAGTATGTATCTTTTGGTCAAGGCCCACAAATAAATTTAAATCCAGAAAATTAATGTGATGTGAATGGTGCTGTGAAATGAAGATGAGATTACGTAAATTCTGATTAATGTGATATATGAACTGGTTTAATTGGTCAACTGAACCACTCCATATAAGTAGAAGATCGTCAACGTAGCGACGATAGAAGTGAATGTGATGACGATAAGGGTCTAGTTCTCCAAACACGTGGGAGGCTTTCCACCAACCCATGAAGAGGTCCCACATGTTTGGATATAAAAAAAAAATCCCTTAAAAAGAAAATAGTTGTGCGTTAATAAAAAGTGAATACTATCTAAAAGAAAAGTGACCTGCTGGTGATAGTGTAGAATCCATGTCAAGGAAATGTCTTGAAGCTATAAGACCATGTGAATGTGAAATAATACAGTAAAAGAGAGGATACATCAAGGGTCACCCATAAATAATTGGGTGACCAATGGTAATGGTGAAACAGAGTGGGAAGCTGTGAAGTGTCCAATAAGTGCTAGGGGAGTGTGTGCACAATAGGTTGTAAATAATAATCTACATATATCGATAAGTGCTCCCCAATGCCCCAATGCTGGAAACTATTGGATGCCCTGGTGGTGAGTGTAAGGACTTTTGAATATTGGGAAGGTGATGAAAAATAGGAGTGATGGGATGTGTGCAGTGTAAATAGTCAACTTCTTTTTTAGTGAGGATTTGGAGATCCTTACCTTCTTCCAGTAGTTCATATAGCTGTATAAGAAACAAAACTCCTTGGATCCGAATCCAGTGGACTATAGGAGAGCTGATCACTAAATTGTCAGTGTTCCTCGGCGTAGTAATATGTGCAGTCCAGAACCACGATGGCATCGCCCTTATCCACATTTTTGATGACAATATAATTATTATCCTTTAAGGCGGTAATAGCCTGTTGTAGCTCTGGTCTCAGATTATCACCATGTCTAGTACATCCGGTAAACTGAATACCTTTAGATAAAAGTGACAGATCTCTTTGTACTGCTTGTTTAACCAGATCAATAGCTGTGCCTTTGATATTATCTGGACAGAATTTCGATCTATTTTGTAGGCTTGATGGTTTGCGACCTAAAAAATCTCTAGATGGATCAGTTGTTTCATTCTGTTCTTCTAATAGTTCCATCATGTCTTGGAAAAAGCAGTGGTCACGAAATGTCATCTGGTTGGATATATCAAAGATAGGTATCAGTCCTTCATTGCCTTGACCACTCAGGGGTATAGAGTCCTGAACCATATTCTCTTTGTTGATTTGTCTTGATCTAAAGAATCTTTTAAGAGATAATTTTCTAAGAAACTTAAACAGATAGACTGTAGTGGAAAAAAGGTTAAAGTTCCATATGCTATTTTTTGTAGCTACAAATAGCTTCATCATACATATCAACTGACCTGCAGTCTAATCACTCCCAAGGAGGATAAGAGTGTTCTACCCGAAGTCTATGCTGAATTCAAGGATGTGTTCGATAAGGTATGATCCGAAGTTCTTCCCCCTCATTGCTCTTTTGACTGTCCTATTGATCTCTTGCTTTGTTCCGTCTTAGATTAAGGGGATATAATCACAGCTCAACCTTAATATTCAATAGTACAAACATAATGGCGGTGCATGGGGAATAATATATATGTTTATCAAATGGCCAAGAAATGGTCACAAAGAAAAAACCCACTAATTTGCACTCAGCCTATAGTAAAATATAGTAAAATATTAAAATCATCTAAAACCACTGAAGTATGCCTTAATTGCGGACCTTTCATATAATGTGTACATGTAGGTATACTTATTCCAATGAATGTATAGTCATGTACAATAGTACCTTATAATTTGTGATGGTAGGGTGTCACTGATTTCAGATTATTTCTAGACACCTTCAAGAATATATAAAGTAAATCTATGCTTATTCACAGAACATTTAAGCAAGATCAATCAATCACAGAACGCTTGTTAGTAACAATTCAGGGTATATTGTAGTCAGATTATCTGTAATATATACACATGAATAGCCCCAGTGTGTTGAATAGAGTATACACACCAGAAAATCATATATACATATATATATATACATTATATATATATGCAGTGACTTTCTCAAAATAGCGCTTGCCACAGTGTATCAGTAAGATACAAGTCACACAGCACTGTATTTCAATGCTGTGACCAGTAGTAGTAAAACTGACACAAATGTAACTGTCGCACACTATGTATATATTTATGTGTGAATTTACTGAACTCCTGTGTAGCACGATGACCCGACGATCGTTTCGCGCTTCTTGAAATACAGTGCTGTGTGACTTGTATCTTACTGATACACTGTGGCAAGTGCTATTTTGAGAGTCACTGCATATAAATACAGTGGCGGCCGAGCTGAGTCTAAGGCGGCTAGACCCGCGGCTTTCAGATTATCCCGTTTAGGTGCGGTTTTATGTCGGTTTCGCCCGGAGTGAACTGCGGTATTTTCGCGCTCGTGATATTAGCATTTTATTCTCGCTGGCTGCAATACTGCAATGCCGTGTAAAATCTCAGGGGGCGTTTGCGAGCTGTTGTCTTGGAAGTCTAATACCTTCGCGGTTCAGCCCGCGTCAGTACACAGTCTGTGTGTGCGCGCGCAGTAATTGTAAATTTGCATATTTAAAGTATTCATGAATTTAGCAGTGCTGTGCTGCTGTACAGTACTGTATGTAATTTTTTTTTCTCCACAAACCAAACCATTTTTTTTCACAAGCCTGCCAAAACCATCTTACTGTATTACGAAATTCAATCTGTGCTGTAGCTTTTGACTGCGTCACTGTGTGTTTGACTGCACATGGTTGATTTTTGTGCTTTTTACATACTGTATTTGGGGGTGTATTATTATGATGAACTGCCTTTTGAAATTAAAGTACTATACAGTATGTATTTAGCTTTGAACATCCACGTAGTCGTTAATTTTATGAATCTTGTACTCTAATCCTTTCAGAGATGGCAGCTTGCTTCTTACTGCACAGTGTCCCCTATCAACTTAAATTTCCCAAAGTTAGTAAATTAGTCACTGCGCCTGCGTGTAATTCTTTTAGAGATAGGAGCTTGAGGCGACCGCCCAACCCCCCTGTATTGTGTTCTTAATCCTCTAATCCTTTCAGAGATGGCAGCTTGCTTCTTACTGCACAGTGTCCCCTATCAATTTAAATGTCCCGAAGTTAGTAAATTAATCACTGCGCCTGCGTGTAATTTTTTACTTCAATAGTTTTTGTTTCATGTGTGCAATTACCTAAAGAACTGAATAGCTGCAGGTCAATTCGTTCTCCATGTATTGATAGGCAAAATTTGGTGACATACAGTAATTAGAGCTGGCATCTGTTTATTATATATATATTATATTATATGCATATTATATTATACTGTATTTATATTATATATATATTATATTATATATACTGTATATTATATTATATATACATTATATTATATATATATTATATATTATATTATATATTATATTATATTCTATGTATATTATATTATATACTGTATACTGTATATTACTGTATATATATTATATATATATTATATTATATATATACTGTACTATATTATATATATATTATATATATATATATATATATATATATATATATATATTATATTCTATATAAAACAGACATGCAGGATATTGACTGCGCCGGCGTGTACTGTAATTCTCTTTGAGATGGGAGCGTTTTAGAACTGATACTGTAGTTGTCTTAATCCTCTAATCCTTTCAGAGATGGCAGCTTGCTTCTAACTGCACAGTGTCCCCTATCAACTTAAATTTCCCAAAGTTAGTAAATTAGTCACTGCGCCTGCGTGTAATTCTTTTAGAGATAGGAGCTTGAGGTGACCACCCAACCCCCCTGTATTGTGTTCTTAATCCTCTAATCCTTTCAGAGATGGCAGCTTGCTTCTTACTGCACAGTGTCCCCTATCAACTTACATTTTCCGAAGTTAGTAAATTAATCACTGCGCCTGCGTGTAATTTTTTACTTCAATAGTTTTAGTTTCATGTGTGCAATTACCTAAAGAACTGTATAGCTGCAGGTCAATTCGTTCTCCATGTATTGATAGGCGAAATTTGGTGACATACAGTAATTAGAGCTGGCATCTGTTTATTATATATATATTATATACATATTATATTATACTGTATATTATATTATATATATTATATATACTGTATATTATATTATATATGCATTATATTATATATATTATATTATATATATTATATATTATATTACTGTATATATTATATTATATATTCTATTCTATATATATTATATTTTATACTGTATATTACTGTATATATATAATATATATATATATATATATATATATATTATATATACTACTATGTACTATATTATATATATTATATATTATATTATCTATTATATTATATATTATATTCTATATATATTATATACTGTATATTATATATATATAAACTGTACTATATTATATATAGATTATATATTATATTATATATTATATTATATATTGTATTATATATATATTATATTATATACTGTATACTGTATATTATATATATATTATATATATATTATATTATATATATACTGTACTATATTATATATATATATAATATATATATATATTATATTCTATATAAAACAGACATGCAGGATATTGACTGCGCCGGCGTGTACTGTAATTCTCTTTGAGATGGGAGCGTTTCAGAACTGATACTGTAGTTGTCTTAATCCTCAAATCCTTTCAGAGATGGCAGCTCCCCCTCTCGCAACCCCCCCCCCTCTCGCAACAGTGTCATACATTTTCTGATGTTAGTTAGTTAGTCATTGTGTTCTTTATCCGTCCAAACCTCACACTGCCTGCGTGTACTCTAATCCTTGTAGACATGGGAGATTCAGTAGCTGATTAATGCACATGACTCAGCCTCCCCCCCCCCCAACCCTTTGAGGCTTATTTTGTCGTGGATGTTGTCAATGATTATGATTAGCAGTAATGTGAATAAATATTAATTTTATTTTCTCAGGAACCAAAAAATACAAAAATAAAAATAATCATGAATAGTACATACAGTAATGCTGTCTTTATTAAGATTGAAATTGGATAAACATTTTGAAAACATTTTTAAAACATGGGTAAACCTGAATAATGCACATTTATAAGAATATTATTTAATAATATATAAGTACTGTAATGTATAATATATATATATATATATATACAGTATATAGTCATATTATTTTTTCCGTCTGTATCTTGTTCCTCCCTCTGTGAACATTGAGAGAGGAGAGGTTTTGTGTACATCACTACTGCTGTTTATATACTGTACATTTGACTGTACAAGCAGAGTAGACTGGACACAGCACCCCACCCACCTCCCACCAGGTCACCCTTTTCCTGAAACGACAAGAAAACAACAAATTAGTGCAGTTATGTGCGTACGGTATTATTATTGATTAATGTACTGTACTGTACATGGCTGGTGCTGCTTGAGCAGTTAGTTGGCGGTTACCGTAGTACAGTCAAACTAGTCTACTGTATACTGGAACTACTGTATACTCTGACTACTGTTAAATACTATGTACTGTAACCTGATGGCTGGTGCTGCTCTCTCTGTAAAGAAAAAACTGTAACTACTGTATAGTAATACTGTAATCTGACTATTGGGAAAGGAAAAATCTGTCCCATACTTACCTGTATCATACTGTACTAACAATACTACAGCACAGTACTACTTTCCTGATGCTTGCCCATTGCACGCGATCACAATGGGCAACACAGTGGCAATATGGTCTATATATTTATTGCAGCGTTCCACGGTGAGTAAATCATTCCAAAAACTCATTTTGCCTTTCAACAACTGGTCCTTTTTGGAGGGTTTCGCCACTTTCCTGATATGGTCCTTCAGTTGATGCCAGACCATTTCGATCGGATTGAAGTCTGGCGATCTGTCATTTGAAAAAAAGGACAATTAGTTTAAGAGATACATTACACAGTAAAAACAGTGGGGAACAAAAAAGGGAGACTGCTGCACTTACTCCGCTGGCGTCTTCACCCAGTTGATACCGCGCTCAAGGATATGCGCTGTTGACGCGGTGTGCTTCGGGTCGTTGTCCTGGTAGAAGCGGTGACCATTGGGGAACTCGCGTGTGATGTATTGCACAATCTCAGGCACAATGTTGTCTTGGAAGAAAGCTTTATTCATGATTCCTATAGCAAGAAAAGAAAAGTGCTCAAAAAAAATACACAATAGTACAGTACAGTGCATAAGGCTACATGATATTTCATATATTTTACCTTCAAAGATGACAATGCATCCTGGTCCACGCCTAGAGATGGCACCCCACACATGCAGCTTCACGGGGTGTTTTGGCCGCGGCTTCAAAGATATGCAGCCTTTTTTGTGGAACGCAAAGGTTGCAAATCTCTCCAGCGACACAGTAGACTCATCAGTGAAGATGCAATCCTGGAAAGTTTCCCCACTGTCGATCCATGCCTGGGCCTGGAGCACTCTTTTGATTTTGTTAGCGTCCCGTATCATGGGGTATGCTCTGTAATGACAAGGAAAAAATAATTTTAGCTGTACACTACAGTTTCCGAAACAACACTTTTACCTCCTGTACTGTCCAGTACCAACCTCACACGTCCATATTTCCATCCAATGTTGCGTCTCATCTTCTTTATGCTGGTCTCTGATACAGCGAGATTGTGCTTTTCCTGCAGAGTGTATCTGACCCTTAATGCACTATTCTCATCATTCTCCTCACTTATTTGGTCCACCAGGAGAGTTGTCTCCCTGCAATGTTAAGAAAATATATTGTTTATACAGTATACAAAATATATATACTGTTGTAATATACAGTAAATATAAAGATACAAAATATATTCTGTATACTGTTGCAATATACAGTACAGATACAAAATATATTCTGTATACTGTTGCAATATACAGTACAGTACAGATACAAAATATATTCTGTATACTGTTGCAATATACAGTACAGATACAAAATATATTCTGTATACTGTTGCAATATACAGTACAGTACAGATACAAAATATATTCTATATACTGTTGCAATATACAGTACAGATACAAAATATATTCTGTATACTGTTGCAATATAAAGATACTGTATACTTACACGTTAGCTACCCTTAGTGCCCTTTTGCGTTCTCTGTTTTTTCCTTGTGCATGATAGCACACTGTGGTTGCTGGCACAACGATGCCAGAAGTAGCTAACCAGCGTTGGATATCAGCAATTCGGTGTCCGCTCGTGTACATCTCCTTAATTCGCGTGCTGAGATCCTTGGAAATCTTCTTAACAACCATTGTTGCGAGTAGAGAGAAATACAATTCAAACACAAGAATGTGTATTCGATGTTTAGTCGATGTGTATTCAATGTGCAGTGAATCCACAAAATGGATGGTGTATTTATACGGTAATGACTCACACGCCCACTTTCAACACCTGTACTTCGCTGCCATGCATAAAAGGTTACACACTTTGCATGGCCGACCAATCGATTATGTTTATCTGACCTTGCTCTTGTCCAGATAGTGCATTGTGCCACCTGCTTCCATGGAGCGACCCCGATTCTATGGACGCAGGAACCCACTCGCCTCTGCCGTGCCTGTCAAGCAGTAAAAGCGAAAGGCGGCAGCCGTTTCCACGCCAAGGCCAAAGCGACAGGCTAAGGCCAATAAAGAAAATCTTCCGCTGACCCTAAAGGCTAAGGGTTTTCAAAGACGTAAGCCTTATCATGTCAAGAAGATATACGGCGATGTACTGTCGATGCAAAACGATTGGCAGCCAACCCATCGAACCCGTAGACCACCTCCCATACGCTTCGACGACTCTGCCGCCGCTGTCCCGGAAATCTTCAGGCCATCTTCTCCACCTCTCGTCGAAGACGCTGCCGCCTCTGAAATCCACAGGTCACTTTCTCCTTTGCTCTTGGACGACTCTGCTTCTCGCCTGGAAATCCAAAGGTAACTTTCTCCATCCCTCTTCGACGACTCTGCCGCTTCTCCTCTACCGGATATCCACAGGTCACCTCCTCCACCCTTCTCATCCTCCGTTGCACCCATCCACACAGATGTGCAGACGCCATGCACAAGAAGCAGCTCATTAGACCGGATGCTCAATGGGATAAGTGAGGATATCCCCGGGAACTCTATTGTGCTGGCAAAGATAGATTTGCTTCTGGAGACAATGCTAGCCATGGAGCAGCGGATGCAGAAGATAGAGGCTGACATAGCGGGCATACATTATTTGCTCGGTGTTAATGCCCCTGTTTCCCCAATGCTGGAGTAGGGGGTTGACATGGATGTGATTGTAGAGGGAGAAAGGGGGTGGCCCAGTATTAAAGGGGTTGCACCCCTTTTGGCCACCCCTGACCGCACCAGGGAGACAAGGGGTTAACTGGACTGAGGTCCAGAAATGTGATTTAACCCTTGTTATGACCTGTAAATGTATTTTGCCCTGTTACCCTGTTCCATTGTAATGTCTGTGTTAATCATTGTCTGCATCACACACACACTAGAATCCATCCGGGAGCACAAGGGTTAATAGTTCTTTAATGATTATAGCTCTTTGTGTAGTTTTCCTGCCTTTTCAGGCACCATTTTGCAGGTCCCCATTGGCCGCCATTAGGGCTCAATGCTTTCCAATGGAAGATTGTGCTGTTTTAGTCCTTATTCCTGTAAAGACCAGCAGGTGGCGTCCGAGAGGAAGAGCGGCGGTTTCCCATTGAAAGTCAATGGGCCCATTGACTTCAATGGAGATGCCTCGAGGTAACCTTTTCAAGAAGAAGTTGGCTGCCGTCCAGACCGCAAACCACAAAGCGGATACAATGTCTAAAAAAGAGTTACAATAACTTGAGTCAAGTTCAAAGTTAATTGATGTGGGAATAAACAGTTCTAGGGCACCTAGAAATAAAATTCTTTTTGCCCCTAGTTCCTAGGCTTCCCCCCACTCGACCACAACCGGGTCCCCGAATCCTGGACCCCCGATAAGGGTCGAACCAGATAGAGCGGGTCGCGCCATAGGCTTTGCCGGCGATGGCAGAAACGGCTCAGAAAAATGACTAAGTGTGAAAAACTGTATTTTGGTATTCCATAGCTCCGGTTCCGGAGGGTCCAGTGGATCAGGGTTTGGGGTATCTGTAGCCACTGCTCCGGCATCGCTGCAGAACCATCCTTGACCCGCTTGGACCAACCCGACGGAGTATGGACCCCTTGAAGTTCGGGACTTTTCCCATAGACTTCAATGGCAGAAAAACCCCATTGACTTCAATGGCGGCGATTTACCATTGAAAGTCTATGGCGGAGCTGCCCGTTGTTTTCAATGGGGATTTAGTGAAAAGCTCAGATTTCTTTTTCAATGGAGATTTTTGTATTAAAATGATTTAATGTACATTTGTGTAACTCCGGTTCCATAGATAGTAGCAAGTCGCTTTTTGGACCATATGGTGTCCCAGTTCTGGCAATGCGAACTGGGAAGTTTGGACCTGCTAGACCTAATGGAACCAGATATTTTAATACGTCTATGTTTTTGTAAGGAATCCGCTCCGCGGTTTACTGGTTGCCTTACCTTGCAGACCGGTGCAGTTCTGGAACAGCTCTCCTGAGGTTTGCTGCAGCCTGGATTCACTCACCAAAGCAATACACACTCCCTCTGGTATCTACTGCAGCTGTGCAGCCTTTCACTGCAACCTATACTTGCATTCACTCATTAGGAGCAGTACCTTCACACCCCCGCCGGGGATTGGCCCGCTGGCCTTTAAGTACTGTCTTCCCATAATGCTCCCTGCCGAGCATAGTCCTAACTGGATGTCACTACTGTTTTGCCACAAGCTCTCGCTTGTTCTCCTATGCTGATACCAGGTTCCGCCCTGCGTCCTTCAGCTTCCTTCAAGCCGCTTGTTCTCCTATGCTGATACCAGGTTCCGCCCTGCGTCCTTCAGCTCCCTTCAAGCCGCTTGTTCTCCTATGCTGATACGGAGGTATCCCCTGCGTCCTTCAGCTTCTGTTCTCCTGTGCTGAAGCAGAGGTTTCGTCCCTGTGTCCTTCAGCCTCCTGGATTCCTGCACTGAAGCGGAGGTTTCCCTGTGTATCTTCAGCTTCCTGGTTCCTGGGGCCTACTCTTTCCCTAATCTAGAGAGGCCGTGTCCTGGTTCCTGCGCTGAAAAAGAGGATTCCCCAGCCCGCTCAGGACTCTTGCGCTGTGCACGGGGTTACCCGTGCAGCTAGGCGGTGTGTATATCTGGTCTGTCTTCCACCTCCTGAGACCAGTACCATGGGCCATGGTCGCCGCACATGCAGAGGCCACCCCCGCGCTCCTAAGCTGAAGCGGGGCTTTCCTGACTCCCTGTTGCCGAACTCCTGCTTGGACAATGTTTATCCTGACGTCTCCTGTCCTGACCCTGGCTTGTACAACGACGATGCTGACTTCTCCAATCCTGATCCTGCTACATATGACTACGAACTGCACAATCCGGATCAGCCTGCGCGGTCTCAGGTCGGTGCTTTTACAACCCCACCTCAGCCTCGCGGTCCGACCCTGGTTTGTGGCGAGCAGAACCCTGACAGTTTTATGCTTAATACTGTATTCTAAGGTATGGATAAATTCCAGAGGCAAATTCTTTGGCCATAATGTAGCAGATGGCCGGAGAGGCGACCGAATGTCCAGGACTTAAGTATTGTTCAAAGAGTTTTGTCACCCTCACTGTTTATCCGAGGCCCAAACCAGAGCAGTTCTTAAGTGTTCCAGTTAACACATTCCAACAAAGGTTTTCCTGCTATAAAGCCAAATGGGTAGAATGGCTGGCATTCCATTTGCATATGTGGGGCTACAGAAATGAGACCCCAGAGTTCTACTGCGCCTGTGCCAGCTAGCAGGGGGGCATGTGTTGAAATGTGTTCCCATGTTAAAGATTGGCTGGAGATACTTGAAAACCAATCACTGGTGCTTAATGGTACAGATAGAGGGACAAAAGGTTTATAAACTGCTGTCCACCCATATATCCTTTGTCTTCGTTTACTGATATGGTTACCTGATATCATCTGAATGATTTCCTGATTGCTGAGATAAATGCTACATCATACTTCTCATTCCCCAACCCTTAAGTAAGTGTACTTCTTGTTTGTTACTGTATTATCTGCTGTGTTCACCTATCCTAAGGAATAAAATCACTTTATTATATCTTAAGCCTCGTTCAGTTCAAACCCAGTTATTTTTGTGTAATATTAATAAGCCTGTGGAAAGCTATCGTCACAGTGATGAATGGGACCTTCGACCCCCTTCCATCACCAAGCGCACCCCCTCCACCAGAAGATGCAGTGTACATGTATGCCGTTGAGGAGGATAACATGACAACCCCGTCAAGACCACGCCAGGAGACAACACGGCGACCAAGACCGGAGGAAAGCTTACTCCCAGACAACCTACCATCGCCTGTCGCCTCAAGTACACCGGCTCACAGAAGATCTACACCCGCTCGCATCGATGTGGTGCCCGACATCACCCTGCGCGATATGCCAGTGGCACTCAGGGAAAAGTATAGGGTGAAGAGTGCTGGTGCACCCCACAAGTATGCCTTGTTACCAGGCACCAGGTTCCCTACTCGTTGTACTGTGAATGGGCCTTCAGAGTGAACTACGAGGGAAATCGCGTAAAAAAAGCGCTTCCTGTCAATTTAAGACAGAACATTATGGACGAATTGCGGCGCTTCTATCCAATTACAGATCCTGTAATGAGAGGCGTTAGAGACTGCATTAATGGCGTTTTGCGCCATGCAAGGAGTCGGCCATGGACGGACAATGTGGAGGACATACCTGTACAGTTGTGCTGAACTGTATTGTGCATGTTTTGACCTGCTGTACTTCAACAAAGGAGATGTTGTTGTGTGTTTTGTAACTTGTATGTACTCTATACACAAATGTTGCAACTTGTAACACACAGGACCTACTGTACTGTGCTGTACCTGCGCAATTCCAGTCCCTGAGGGCCGCAAACAGGCACGGTTTTCAAGGTAAGGTTGTCCTGAAAACCGGGCCTGTCTGCTGCCCTCGAGGACTGTCGTGGTGCAATGGTGCAGGCCTGACTGACCGTTTTGCCACCATCCCACTGTACTGTATACTGTACTGTATGTTTCTTTAATAAAGGAGATGTTGATTTTTGTCACGGGTACAGTTACATTTTTTCACTTGCTGTATTTAAATAAAGATGTTGTGTGTTTTTCAACTTGTATTTGTGCTGGTGCAGACTGCTTTTCAGACCATCCCACTGTATACAGTATGTTTTGACTTTAATAAAGGGGATGTTGGGTTTTGTATAATTTATGAATACAGAATTTGTTTTTAAAGCATGTGACTGTAAACCATACTGACTGACTGTAAATGTTTTAACTTTATATACTGTACATAAATAAATGTTTTCACAACTGTAGCAGTAAACCATACACCTGTTGATGTTTTGAATTGCTGTGCACTTAACATGTTTCCGCATTGTACAGTATTTGTAAATAAATGTTTTTGTACTTACAGTACTCCACCAATAAAAGAACATGTTTATTTGTTTTACTGCTGCGGCCGAGTTTATTCGAGCATTTGCCCGTTCTCGGCCGCAGCAGTTACCTGCCGCGCGCCGGAGGGTGCCGGGCGCGCGCCGAAGCAGCGGAGGAGAGGCCCGCCGATCGCGGCTTCCCCCTCTCCTCTCCGGGTCCGCCGGGTCCCCCGGAACCTCCTGCCGCCGTCCCCCACATCGCGGGACACCAGGGCTCCCTCGGGGAGCCCTGGACGCGCGTGCAGGGGGCGCAGGCACCCGATGACGCGTGACCGCGCATCGGTGACGCGCGGCACGCCGAGGGGCTGCCACTTGCAAGCCGGGAAATCTCCCGGCTTGCGGAACTGGCCACACTTCAATAAAGTGTGTTGCCAGTGTACATTGTTCAATTGGCTCCATTGTAACAAAACACAGTGTTTCTAGAATGCTCAGTATAAGAGTATAAAAAAAATAGAAGACACATACTGTACTGTTCTGTATGAGCTGTCAGTGTAATACATGTAGAATAAATGCATAGTTTTTAGTTTTCCGGATTTATAACACACTATATAAAACTGTATTGTATACTGTACGGCCGGAAAATATCAGTATACTGTTTCAGGTACAGTATTCTATCCTAATCAATAACAACGGCCACTAAACTGTAGACTCCGGTACGTGGCTTTTTAAATCCGATTCAGCAATGTGCAGCGATATTATCCATCGCAATCCCTCCATTAGCCGTTTTATTTTCTGAGGAAAAACAAAAAGAAAAGTTTCACTGTAATGTTCAGTCCCCTAAAGACGTTCCCAGCTAGTCCCACCAATAATTTTCTCGGGTCGGGGGGGCGTCTCCGGTTTACATGCGCATGCGCCTACCGTCGATTTAATGACACGCATATGCGTTTCAAGAAGGTTCCAATGCGCATGCGCCTTGCGTTCCACCAATTGTTCAGTATCTGCAGTACAGTACTGTAGAAGCCGCTCAGCCAATGATATTGCTTACAGGAGAATCGCTTGACTTTCAAATCGCGCCGATATTGATACTGTATTGTCAAAATAAAAAAAGACACAGAAAATAATACGGCAACAATACTCACCATAGAATTTCCCATTCAGCTGACGCCGGCGCCGGTCCACTGCCAGTCCAGTGTTCCTGGTCATCCTTGTCGATAGTTTGCAGCGGGACTAGTCCACCTGTAGTCAGCTGATGAGGCTGGAAATTGCTTAGGTACATGCAAGCTTGCTCTAAACTGCACGCGAAATCAGGCTCAGTCTCACTGACGGTGGGACCGTTATCGGAAGACGGTGCCGGTGCATTGCTTGGCAGCGAATGTTGTTTCTTGGTTGCTTTAAAACGACCCTTCGCCTTTTGCCGTCTGCACGATCATAGATACTGGAAAAAGCCGGTGCTACACACCAATACCCTCCAACAAATTGGGGCTCAAGACGATAAAAACAGGGATCGCTACATAACCTTATCCTTATTGCACGCTTCCACGTATGAGGAGATGGCGAAAATTTGTAAAAGTCATAGTTTTCCATAAAATACTGATAAATTTGAACAACTGTTGCCATCTTATCTTCCGTTGCATTAATCGCGGCCCATATCAAATACGCGTAACTTCTGTCGGGTTTTTTGAAAGCGGGCTGCACTTGAATACTCATGGCGGGCAGCGGGTCTCTGGAGAATAGTGTAACTGAAACTGAAACTGGTCTTTGTCTTTCTTTAATATGAAATTCCTAAATTGATACATTTTTGCAACCTCTTCCTTCAGTCTCAAAGCCAAGTTACAATAGCACACTGTGGTACAGTACCTTTTTTTCAACGAAACACCTGCAAGTCGACACATTAATGAGGCGCATGCGCATCACAATTTATGAATATCTGCCATCTGGCGGACACGCGAATAATTGCAACCTATTAAATCTGAAGCCTTATCAATAAACGCATCAACCGCGTGTCAAGCCCTGGCTGAGAACGCAAAATGAATGCGGCATGCTCCGGGTGAAGTGCGTCGCATTCCAGGAAAAAGCCAGGGAAAAACCGGCGATGTGTTAGACTCAGATGCGCCGTAGCAGTATATGTATATACTGTATGATTTTCTGGTGTGTATACTCTATTCAACACACTGGGGCTATTCATGTGTACAGTATATATTACAGATAATCTGCTGTGGCGCTAAGCCCCAAAATGAATAATGTAAAGAAATGTTATAAAACCAGATGGTGGGTGGTGTCCACTTGGGTTCTCCTCATGAAGACGATAATCATGTAAAAAATATAAAAGCAAACATAGTGTAATACAATAACTAAAAAACATGCAGCAGCACTGACACTAACAAGACAACAAATGCTGAGACAATCAAATGACTGTTATAGATAAAAAACATTTAATACAACAACTAAATATATAAAATTATAATACTAAAAAGAATAGGTCACATGTGCACTCCAACACTGATAAGACTGGCCGCTTACCAGACATAGAAAAATAGAAGGCAGTGGATAAATCTGAGAGTATCCCCTCTCGTGATGACAGGATTCACCTCCCAAACGTCTCACACGATCAGCAGGGGCTTCCGAGGGGGACCCTCCTTGCCTTCCACATCACAGACCTCCGCTGGGCAGACGAACCGAGCAGCGTGTCGCAGGAACAGGCGTCACCACATGCGCAACAGCAGCGCAGGATACCAGCCAACAGCAACAAGCCAGCGGAATCGTCAATGTCAAGCTCAATGCAATAGTGTAAGGCCGCTACCCACGGCGCCCGCTGCGGCTCTTACCTCCGCTGCCGGGGCGCGCGGCACCCGGTCACGTGGTCCTCCTCACCTCCCTTCACTTCCTGCAGCCCCTGCTGCCCATGCGCGCCGCCGTGGGAAGCCCGCGCGCGCCTACTGTTCCTGGTTTTCATCCCGGCGAACTCAACCCGCCCCTTCCGTCGCGCGCGCTACCATGTCCATCTCTACTGCCGCCAATGTACTTGTTCCGTTCCCAACTGTCCTCCATCCTGCCTCAGCCTATCAGTGCTCTACCTTCATCTGACATCACCGCTGGAGGTTCTCATTGGTTCCTGTCAGTATATAGTGCCTCCAGCCCTGAGCTGATTGCTGAGCATAGTCAGTTTCTAGTTGTGCTTGCTACAAGCTACTTCGCAGTCTGCTCTTGTCTTCCGTCACAGACCCTAGCCTGAACCTGGACTCCCGATCTCTGGCACCCTCGAACTCCGGCTCGCCCAACGGACTTCTACCTTCTCCTCTCCTCGACTTTGGCTTTGGACACCGACTACTCTTGATCTCTCCTACCCCGGATCTGGCAAGTACCTCTACCACTCTACTCTGTCCCGTCCCGAATCAGGCTATCTACACGACCCTGCTAACCGGACCCGCTCACGCGGCTGTAGGGCGGTGGTTTTCCTGTATCCCCACCTCGGCCTCGCGGTCCAGTCCGGTTTGTGGTGAGCACTCCAATATTCCCGTGACAAATAGCAATCGTAGACAGCACAATGGCTGGGAAGTGTCCGTGGAGATGACAATAAATAAAGATAAACCGGCGCCAAAAAGAAGGAAAATCTGACCAAATATAGTCCAATTCAAAGGGTTGGGATGAGTTCCATGGAAGTGTCCTCAATGCAATCTCAGACAAACAAACATATAAGACCACAACATAAAAGAGAAGAAAAGAGAAAAAAGATCATAGTGCAACTAAATACAAACAACAAATCACTGATATAGTATACAGATATAGACAGTAATTTAATATATAATTAAAAATACACATAAAAAAACAACAAACAATTGCTTGTTGGGCAGGGAACACACTATTAAAGTGATGGCGTCCAGTGGGGCTAAAACTGAAACCCTACTTACAGCACTGCTGAATAGTTAAAGCCTGTATATCAATCACACAGCCCTCCATGGCCTGGGTATAGAAGGAGGATACACCACAACGTCCATGTGCTGCTGCACCGCAGGGAAGCTCCTCTTCCCCGGTATCACACCGCCAGCTGCCTCACTCGTCTGCAGACGTATATATATGGATGAACACCAGAGCTCTAACCGCCGAGGCCTCCCTGGGACAGTCACGCGGACCTCAGGTCTCGCGAGACCACGTGACGTCACCGCTGAGAGCCAAGACAGGGGAAGGAAGCTCGCAGGTGCCAGGCAATGAAACAGCCGAAGCTGCTGGGGATGGGGAGGCAATTGAACAGGAGAAGAACGCCAAATAGTCCTTGCCAATAATAAAAGTCCAAAGGTGGACTATTTGGCGTTCTTCTCCTGTTCAATTGCCTCCCCATCTCCAGCAGCATGGGAATTGATAGCAGCCTTAATGTTTGTAATCCATGTGCTGTAGAGCGTATATAAGTGCTGGGGAGACTCTATCAGACAATCTGGACAAGGTATAATAGTACCAATAATGCTGAAGGGTTACCCAAAGCTCTATATATACCATAGAGGTATTTGGTAAATCCCCAGCAGAAAACAAGGGTACATACCTTACATGCCAGTGTCAGTCTCCTTTCGCAGCACAGCTCTGTGTCAGCTGGATGCGTGCATCACGCTGGGTGTAATGAGGAAGGAGGGAGGTCCCGGAGGTCCAATGACGGTGCACTGCTCAACAAACAACGGGGGCTGCAGCCAGTTGAAGTAAAAAAGGTTTATTAAGTGCGAATTACATGGTGACTTTGACGCGTTTCAGGACATAGCGTCCCTTTATCAAAAACGGACACTGACCGCTCTACTGGCTCCTACCTCAGACCTCGCAAGTACCTGACCATTCTACTCTCTCCAATCCTGACCCGGCTGCCTGACCACCCACACTCCACACTCCACACTCCAGACTCCAGACTCCAGACGTGCCCCCGTGGCGTTTGTACCCATTCCCACCTCAGTACCGGGGTCCCGCCTTGTATGTGGTGAGCACAGCGTTACACAGAATATATCACCAGACCGCACTACACACACAGCACAGAGTATATCACCAGACGTCACTACACACACAGCACAGAGTATATCACCAGACCGCACTATATACGGTGGGAGATGGGGGTGAGATTGTCACTATGTTTCTCACCAGCCCACAGCCAGCACCACGTGCAGCTCTCACCAGGGGGCACTCACCGCACTTTGCTTGGGAGCCCACCAGGGGTCACTGTTCCACATGAGCTCAGGAGGAGCTGGTTAGAGGCGCTCTGGCCTCCACTCTTCTCTCTATGGTCCCTCTGCTGCAGCCGGATGTCCTGGTGTTTGAGATTTGATTCCGGTAGGAAACACTGATCCCGAGCACAGACTGTCCCACATCCTGAGGGGGGAATCCAGGTCACTCCCACAGGGAAGGACTGAGAGATCACAGGGGCTCCCCCCACCCTCCATAGGAAGTACACACACAGTGAGGGGGGGATAAAGTGCTCATCTCAGGCACTGGGGGGGGGGGGGACACCCTGAGGAATAGGCTCTGCAGCCTCTAAGTCCCTTTTCCTGTGCCCCCCTCACATTGCCCACCCCCTGCTGGACAGAGATCTTCAGCCTGTGTTATTGGGTAAGTGCTTTCCTCCTCCTCCCTTCCCCTCCCTTGTGTGACCTGTGCACATTATCCCAGTGCTGCTCTGAGCTTCCTTACACACAGGAGCCTGAGAGGCTGAGCCTCTGATAGTGAGGGGGAGCCTCTGGCACTGGGGGGGTTACTCCTCCTGTATCACAGGGACTGGGAGATAATGGGGGTTATTTTACATTGGGAATTAACATTAGGAATCAGTGAGGATAAGATTGGGAAAGTTATTAAATAGAGTTAGAAAGTAATTAGATTGAGGGAGTATTGGTTGGAGTTTAACTCCTTCATTACCGCAGGGGCCAGCATCATGTGTGTGTTATGGGCTACAGCTTCTCTGTGTGAGGCTGACATGTAAAAGAGGAAGTGTCTTCCGAGCTGAAGCAGAGGAAATAAGCTGTCTGAAGCGCACAATAAACGATATACTGGAAGTTTCGGACTATGTAAGTATAAGGCTGCGCTTTTAGTGAGGGCGACAGCAACGCGACGTTGCGGCAAAACAAATGCATTGCCTGTGTGTGTGTGTATATATATACACATAACCTTCACATCTGATATCATTGTAGGTTACTTTAGCAGGTTGGTTCCACGTCAGGCAATCATAGGTTGGTTTGATCTGTATGCTGTCAGTGACTGCATTTTATACCTGTACCAGTATTAGATCTCCTAGTTATATACACAGAGGTACTCATGAGGTACAGTTTGCCCTATCATGGATAGGAGTCTTTAGGTGGAAACATTGCATACTTACCCTTCCTATTTGGTGGTTAGTATACACTTGGCAATACACCTTTAGCTCAACCCTGCCCCACTCCCACCCTATTTTTATTACACTTATTACACTTTATGACTTTCATGCATGTAGACTTTTTTTAATGTGATACCCAATAAATGCTATGTTTTAATAGTCCCGGAGTGCATCTACTAATGAGCTTCTAGCTAGAGAGATGTTGTAAATACACCTTTCTCTCTATTTTTTTTATTGTGTGTGTGTGTGTGTGTGTGTGTGTGTGTGTGTTTGTATATCTATATATCTATATATATATCTCTGCAAAAGAGTAGCAGAATGATATGACCGTAGTGTATGAAACCATAATGATTAAAACCAAACCTATTAAAAAAACCTACAAAACAGGGAGAACACAAAAAGAATAATGCAAAAATTAATGAAAAAAATTATAGTAGGTATAATACAAGAAACTAAGCAGCACTAAAAACATATAAATGGAAAAACGTGTATGTATGTGTGTGAACACAAACGTGTATATACCAAACATAAAAACAAATCAAATTTACTATTCTGCTAAGGAAAATAATGACATTAAATTGAGGCTGTATATAAACAGCTGTATGGTGTAAAGTGGGCTTCATCATTTATGGGTACGACCTCTTAGGCCGTGCTTCTAGTGCCGGCGACATCGCAGTCGCGTCAAAGCAATGTGGCGACGCAAATTTCTGCAGCCGGGAATATTTGATTTTTCAGGGGCTGTCGCGTCACATGACAGCCCCTGAACCAATCAATGGCCCGGTCGCCCTCGCAAAGCGAAATACAACTTTCGCTAGCGGCGACGGCTACGGGGGACGTCACGCCACCCGTTCGGTCGCGTCACCCGTCGCGGGCACTATACGTGCGGCCTTAGGAGGAAAGTGACAGTCAATCTATAAGTGTCTTTATAGAGTATCTATAAACCGTTAGCTATTGGGTTTGTGTGTAAATAGATTATACATTTTATGTTTTTCAATGTGGTGAGTCTATGGTACCTCCTTTGTGCAGACTGGTGTATCCTCATTGGCTCTTACTTACCTGGGGGGATTTGGTTACCATTGGTTTGGGTTGATTGGGGGGGTATGCGGTGCACCTGTTTTGCGGGGAGGAGGCTACTAATAGCGTTGTATTTCGAACTAGATCACTCTTTGATAAAGCACCTTAAGGGCAGGAAACGCGTCAGAGGATTCAGCTGTGTTTTTAATTATTTGGCTGTTATGCCCAAATAAATGATTTGAACTATAACGGCCTCCAGCCAACTTTCAAGCCAGCAGGGCTCATTCATTTCCCTCTACATCTACGTTATTTAAGTAATAACCCCTGAAGAACAGGGCATTACTGGCCAATAATGCCCTGGCTGGAAGAGTTGAAGGCCTGAGGCGAAGCCGAGGGACTTTAAGCCAGCCAGGGCATTATTGGCCAGTAATGCCCTGTTCTGAGGGGATTATTACTATTCTAGGCTAAATGTAGGCTTTTTTCATAAATAATAGACACTTTTGTATAGTTATATAGATTTTTTTTATTAAAATAAAATGGTAAATACATTAAAGCACCTCTATAAACACTTACACTGCAGCTCTCTATATCCACACACTGCCGCCCCCTCTGTGTACACACACATAGCAGGACTACACACACAAACTGCTGCTACACACATAATACGCAACAGCACACCTCACACAAACACACACAAATGCTGCTACTGACGCGCGCACACACACACACACACACACCAGGTCTACACAAAACATACTGCTGCTACATACAAACTCTGCTGCTACATGCACACCACATATACACACAACACAAACACTGCTACTGACACACAAACGCTGCTGCTTCTACTGACACACTGACACAAACACACACACACAGAAACTGTAGCCACAAACAAACTGCAGAGAGCCACCCACTTGCTGTGCAGCTACAGTACACACTATCTCCCTCCTCACTGAATGTGTCGTCTCTGTTCTGGTGCGAGGGGTAGGAGTCACTACCTGCTTCTTCCTATGGACCAATCCCCTGCCCTTTCTCATAGCTGTTCCTACCTATGGACCAACCCCCTGCCCTGTTTCTGACCAAAAAGAAAAGCTGATTGGCTGGAAATAAACAGATTGAAATAAACACCTTTCAAGCTGCTAAAATTCTGGGCATTACTGAATGAATAATGCCCAGAATTTTAACCAATCAGAGAGCAGGGATTTCAGTAATGCCCGGAATTTTGCAGCTTTAGCCTATAATTTGAAGTATTACAGACACCGCTTCCCGAATACTATGCTGGCTCACATAAACCTGTCCTGTTGAGCCTTCTAGAAATAAAGTCTCTGTCCAGATCACGTGCCTGTGAAATTGTGCCGAAGTTTTCTGCTTTGTAGAAATATTGCGTTAACCATTTTTGCTGTTACATAATCTCTGCAGCAGGTTAGCTGTGAGCCTCTGTACGCAGTGATACTGTATCATGGGATGTCTGTGATGGGACCTCCCTCAGTCACTGTGACGTGTACAGCTGGACATTTTTTTTAATTACGGATTAGAAAAGGACAAGTCACAATAGCTGGTGAAGATGTTACATAGCAGAGTGCTCTCACTTATTTCATCTACAAGACATAAACACACAGATGACAGGAAAATACACAGATACCCTGCAAGCTCGAAGAAACCCCAAAAATTACCACACAATAATGTGTGTGTATAGTTTCACGTGGCGATTAGAATGAAAGCAAAGGCATTTTATCTGGCCACGTGGAACTGACGGAGCAGGAGAAGCTCAACCAGCTGCACTGCTTCTTCATACCCTGCTGCTCTTTCCTGCCCCCGCTGCCCCTTCCAATCTTCCTACATGATCTGCACAACCTGGACCACTTTGTCCATGTGCTTGCGAGCGGCGATTAGTCCCTCCTCCCCTGATGAAACGTGGTGAACACGTGAAACGTGAGTCGGGAACGTAGGGCGTCACTCTTGTGACGTCACTCCAAGTGGCGACATCCTATCGTTTTGGGCTACGAGCAGGCTTGTATACTGTGGCAGTGTTTGCTATTGATTTGTACCGACCTACATCTCCATTTGGGAGATACAACCTTATGCTTTTGGTTGTGCCTTATGATAGTGGCATATGTGTTGCTAAATCTGCATATGTGTTGCCAAATCGGTTATTGTGGTTATTCAATAGTACATGCTGTGGTTATTTTATGACAACTCTGGTACTTCCCATATATTTAAGAGGCAATCGGTTATTATTGTAGCAGTCCATTATATCTCTGCTATCCTCATACCTCCAAAAATTGCATCTCACCTATAGCTGCAACTAGACATCTCTATGATACAATGGAGGGAAAGCAATCTTGAACTATCTATAAATTCAATATCTGATTTTGTAATAGCATCGCTTTGAAGTACCTTTAGGCTGAGCAACAACATAACTGAACTGTTACTTGATATGAATTCTGCCACCTTGGTTTATCCGATATACCACTTATGCAATAGCATATCCACAGATCCATACATCACTGCATCACACTAGCCAAATCTAATAGGCGTTGTATATACTACCTAATACCTATATGAGCGTAGCCACACTACATTAGTAGATTATTTTTGGATGTCATATGAGTATATAGGGATAGTAAAATTATTATTTCTCTATTAAGGGATTATTTACTCATCGGCCACACCAGCATGGGGATTTTAACAATGTATATGTGTTTTTAGCATTTTCTATGTAGAATTAATAAAATTTTATTATTTTTGATTTCCGCGGTGATTCTGGGCAACTTACCAGTATTTTGTAGTAATAACTATAGGGCAATTTTTAGTCCACTTTAGACTACCTCAGGATTGAGTGCTCAATAGAGGGGGAACCTTTCTGATCACCTTTGATCAAAACTGTCAATAGCATCAGCATCTTGTAATAATTAAACATGCCCGCGTTTAGCCCGCCCATCACCTGCACATCGGACAAAGGTACAACACAGGGCGTCACGGACACGGTATGTGCCCCAAGTATGGAAGGGAAGGGGGACAGGGAAGGGAGGCATGTGGGAAGAGGCATGTCCTTGTTATAATCCAGGAGGAGGGACCAGCTTCACACAGGCTCACATAGAGAGCCTGGCAGTGCGCCAGATCGCGTTAGCCCAATCAGGAAGGGGAATGTTTTTATTTTACAAGTAAGCAGGTTTTTTTCATGCAGCTGGCTGGGACAGATCCAATGCAGATCATTCTTCCTCTAATTATAGAGCTAAATAAGAATAGTAATCAGTTAGTGTTAGGACCTGAGAATTTGGTCATGCCTTGATGTGGCTCGCAGGCTTAAAATGCTTTGGCCAATGTGTTTAACTTAATGACCCTTTTTCAAGAGATATATAGGTACTTCACTGTGTATTTTTGTAATATTGGATGTAGCTTTGGGCTTCTTTGTCTTTTGTATACATCTACAAGACATATGTAATAGGATTGGGGATCTAGTAGCCATTTGTACCAGATTAGACTTTATTATTTTTTTTTACCTCAATGCACCGAACACAGAAAATACTACAAATCAGAAGTGTTACTGTTTTCCCCGAGGACTAATGGCTCAAGTACTTAACTGTACACATACTGTTTTTACACCCAATTTTTTGTTGTGTTATTTGACTGTTATAGGGTTAACTGGTTCGTCATGCAACTTTTCTTAAGGGAAATTAACATTTTGCTACGTCACTCGCAGCATAATAACGTTTTGTTACACTGTATCCTCACTGCGTATCCATCATCTAGCACCACTGTCACTCGCAGCATAATAACGTTTTGTTACACCGTATCCTCCTTACTGCGTATCCATCATCTAGCACCACTGTCACTCGCAGCATAATAACGTTTTGTTACACTGTATCCACCTTACTGCGTATCCATCATCTAGCACCACTGTCACTCGCAGCATAATAACGTTTTGTTACACCGTATCCTCCTTACTGCGTATCCATCATCTAGCACCACTGTCACTCGCAGCATAATAACGTTTTGTTACACCGTATCCACCTTACTGCGTATCAATCATCTAGCACCACTGTCACTCGCAGCAGAATAACGTTTTGTTACACTGTATCCACCTTACTGCGTATCCATCATCTAGCACCACTGTCACTCGCAGCATAATAACGTTTTGTTACACTGTATCCTCCTTACTGCGTATCCATCATCTAGCACCACTGTCACTCGCAGCATAATAACGTTTTGTTACAGCGTATCCACCTTACTGCGTATCCATCATCTAGCACCACTGTCACTCGCAGCATAATAACGTTTTGTTACAGCGTATCCACCTTACTGCGTATCCATCATCTAGCACCACTGTCACTCGCAGCATAATAACGTTTTGTTACACCGTATCCTCCTTACTGCGTATCCATCATCTAGCACCACTGTCACTCGCAGCATAATAACGTTTTGTTACACTGTATCCTCCTTACTGCGTATCAATCATCTAGCACCACTGTCACTCGCAGCATAATAACGTTTTGTTACACCGTATCCACCTTACTGCGTATCCATCATCTAGCACCACTGTCACTCGCAGCATAATAATGTTTTGTTACACCGTATCCTCCTTACTGCGTATCCATCATCTAGCACCACTGTCACTCGCAGCATAATAACGTTTTGTTACAGCGTATCCACCTTACTGCGTATCCATCATCTAGCACCACTGTCACTCGCAGCATAATAACGTTTTGTTACACCGTATCCTCCTTACTGCGTATCCATCATCTAGCACCACTGTCACTCGCAGCATAATAACGTTTTGTTACACCGTATCCTCCTTACTGCGTATCCATCATCTAGCACCACTGTCACTCGCAGCATAATAACGTTTTGTTACACCGTATCCACCTTACTGCGTATCCATCATCTAGCACCACTGTCACTCGCAGCATAATAATGTTTTGTTACACCGTATCCACCTTACTGCGTATCCATCATCTAGCACCACTGTCACTCGCAGCATAATAACGTTTTGTTACACCGTATCCACCTTACTGCGTATCCATCATCTAGCACCACTGTCACTCGCAGCATAATAACGTTTTGTTACACTGTATCCACCTTACTGCGTATCCATCATCTAGCACCACTGTCACTCGCAGCATAATAACGTTTTCTTACACCGTATCCTCCTTACTGCGTATCCATCATCTAGCACCACTGTCACTCGCAGCATAATAACGTTTTGTTACACCGTATCCACCTTACTGCGTATCCATCATCTAGCACCACTGTCACTTGCAGCATAATAACGTTTTGTTACACCGTATCCACCTTACTGCGTATCCATCATCTAGCACCACTGTCACTCGCAGCATAATAACGTTTTGTTACAGCGTATCCTCCTTACTGCGTATCCATCATCTAGCACCACTGTCACTCGCAGCATAATAACGTTTTGTTACACTGTATCCTCCTTACTGCGTATCAATCATCTAGCACCACTGTCACTCGCAGCATAATAACGTTTTGTTACACCGTATCCACCTTACTGCGTATCCATCATCTAGCACCACTGTCACTCGCAGCATAATAACGTTTTGTTACACCGTATCCTCCTTACTGCGTATCCATCATCTAGCACCACTGTCACTCGCAGCATAATAACGTTTTGTTACAGCGTATCCACCTTACTGCGTATCCATCATCTAGCACCACTGTCACTCGCAGCATAATAACGTTTTGTTACACCGTATCCTCCTTACTGCGTATCCATCATCTAGCACCACTGTCACTCGCAGCATAATAACGTTTTGTTACACCGTATCCTCCTTACTGCGTATCCATCATCTAGCACCACTGTCACTCGCAGCATAATAACGTTTTGTTACACCGTATCCACCTTACTGCGTATCCATCATCTAGCACCACTGTCACTCGCAGCATAATAATGTTTTGTTACACCGTATCCACCTTACTGCGTATCCATCATCTAGCACCACTGTCACTCGCAGCATAATAACGTTTTGTTACACCGTATCCACCTTACTGCGTATCCATCATCTAGCACCACTGTCACTCGCAGCATAATAACGTTTTGTTACACTGTATCCACCTTACTGCGTATCCATCATCTAGCACCACTGTCACTCGCAGCATAATAACGTTTTCTTACACCGTATCCTCCTTACTGCGTATCCATCATCTAGCACCACTGTCACTCGCAGCATAATAACGTTTTGTTACACCGTATCCTCCTTACTGCGTATCCATCATCTAGCACCACTGTCACTCGCAGCATAATAACGTTTTGTTACACCGTATCCACCTTACTGCGTATCCATCATCTAGCACCACTGTCACTCGCAGCATAATAACGTTTTGTTACACTGTATCCACCTTACTGCGTATCCATCATCTAGCACCACTGTCACTCGCAGCATAATAACGTTTTGTTACACTGTATCCTCCTTACTGCGTATCCATCATCTAGCACCACTGTCACTCGCAGCATAATAACGTTTTGTTACAGCGTATCCACCTTACTGCGTATCCATCATCTAGCACCACTGTCACTCGCAGCATAATAACGTTTTGTTACACTGTATCCACCTTACTGCGTATCCATCATCTAGCACCACTGTCACTCGCAGCATAATAACGTTTTGTTACACCGTATCCTCCTTACTGCGTATCCATCATCTAGCACCACTGTCACTCGCAGCATAATAACGTTTTGTTACAGCGTATCCACCTTACTGCGTATCCATCATCTAGCACCACTGTCACTCGCAGCATAATAACGTTTTGTTACACCGTATCCACCTTACTGCGTATCAATCATCTAGCACCACTGTCACTCGCAGCATAATAACGTTTTGTTACACCGTATCCACCTTATTGCGTATCCATCATCTAGCACCACTGTCACTCGCAGCATAATAACGTTTTGTTACACCGTATCCTCCTTACTGCGTATCCATCATCTAGCACCACTGTCACTCGCAGCATAATAACGTTTTGTTACAGCGTATCCTCCTTACTGCGTATCCATCATCTAGCACCACTGTCACTCGCAGCATAATAACGTTTTGTTACACTGTATCCACCTTACTGCGTATCCATCATCTAGCACCACTGTCACTCGCAGCATAATAATGTTTTGTTACACTGTATCCTCCTTACTGCGTATCCATCATCTAGCACCACTGTCACTCGCAGCATAATAACGTTTTGTTACACCGTATCCTCCTTACTGCGTATCCATCATCTAGCACCACTGTCACTCGCAGCATAATAACGTTTTGTTACAGCGTATCCACCTTACTGCGTATCCATCATCTAGCACCACTGTCACTCGCAGCATAATAACGTTTTGTTACAGCGTATCCTCCTTACTGCGTATCCATCATCTAGCACCACTGTCACTCGCAGCATAATAACGTTTTGTTACACTGTATCCACCTTACTGCGTATCCATCATCTAGCACCACTGTCACTCGCAGCATAATAACGTTTTGTTACACTGTATCCACCTTACTGCGTATCCATCATCTAGCACCACTGTCACTCGCAGCATAATAATGTTTTGTTACAGCGTATCCTCCTTACTGCGTATCCATCATCTAGCACCACTGTCACTCGCAGCATAATAACGTTTTGTTACACCGTATCCACCTTACTGCGTATCCATCATCTAGCACCACTGTCACTCGCAGCATAATAACGTTTTGTTACACTGTATCCACCTTACTGCGTATCCATCATCTAGCACCACTGTCACTCGCAGCATAATAACGTTTTGTTACACCGTATCCTCCTTACTGCGTATCCATCATCTAGCACCACTGTCACTCGCAGCATAATAACGTTTTGTTACACCGTATCCACCTTACTGCGTATCCATCATCTAGCACCACTGTCACTCGCAGCACACGTTTTGTTACAGCGTATCCACCTTACTGCGTATCCATCATCTAGCACCACTGTCACTCGCAGCATAATAACGTTTTGTTACACTGTATCCACCTTACTGCGTATCAATCATCTAGCACCACTGTCACTCACAGCATAATAACGTTTTGTTACACCGTATCCTCCTTACTGCGTATCCATCATCTAGCACCACTGTCACTCGCAGCATAATAACGTTTTGTTACACCGTATCCACCTTACTGCGTATCCATCATCTAGCACCACTGTCACTCGCAGCATAATAACGTTTTGTTACACTGTATCCACCTTACTGCGTATCCATCATCTAGCACCACTGTCACTCGCAGCATAATAACGTTTTGTTACACCGTATCCTCCTTACTGCGTATCCATCATCTAGCACCACTGTCACTCGCAGCATAATAACGTTTTGTTACACCGTATCCACCTTACTGCGTATCCATCATCTAGCACCACTGTCACTCGCAGCATAATAACGTTTTGTTACACTGTATCCACCTTACTGCGTATCAATCATCTAGCACCACTGTCACTCGCAGCATAATAACGTTTTGTTACACTGTATCCACCTTACTGCGTATCCATCATCTAGCACCACTGTCACTCGCAGCATAATAACGTTTTGTTACACCGTATCCTCCTTACTGCGTATCCATCATCTAGCACCACTGTCACTCGCAGCATAATAACGTTTTGTTACACTGTATCCTCCTTACTGCGTATCCATCATCTAGCACCACTGTCACTCGCAGCATAATAACGTTTTGTTACAGCGTATCCACCTTACTGCGTATCCATCATCTAGCACCACTGTCACTCGCAGCATAATAACGTTTTGTTACACCGTATCCACCTTACTGCGTATCCATCATCTAGCACCACTGTCACTCGCAGCATAATAACGTTTTGTTACACCGTATCCTCCTTACTGCGTATCCATCATCTAGCACCACTGTCACTCGCAGCATAATAACGTTTTGTTACACCGTATCCACCTTACTGCGTATCCATCATCTAGCACCACTGTCACTCGCAGCATAATAACGTTTTGTTACACCGTATCCACCTTACTGCGTATCCATCATCTAGCACCACTGTCACTCGCAGCATAATAACGTTTTGTTACAGCGTATCCACCTTACTGCGTATCCATCATCTAGCACCACTGTCACTCGCAGCATAATAACGTTTTGTTACACCGTATCCACCTTACTGCGTATCCATCATCTAGCACCACTGTCACTCGCAGCATAATAACGTTTTGTTACACCGTATCCTCCTTACTGCGTATCCATCATCTAGCACCACTGTCACTCGCAGCATAATAACGTTTTGTTACACCGTATCCACCTTACTGCGTATCCATCATCTAGCATCACTGTCACTCGCAGCATAATAACGTTTTGTTACACCGTATCCACCTTACTGCGTATCCATCATCTAGCACCACTGTCACTCGCAGCATAATAACGTTTTGTTACAGCGTATCCACCTTACTGCGTATCCATCATCTAGCACCACTGTCACTCGCAGCATAATAACGTTTTGTTACACCGTATCCACCTTACTGCGTATCCATCATCTAGCACCACTGTCACTCGCAGCATAATAACGTTTTGTTACACCGTATCCTCCTTACTGCGTATCCATCATCTAGCACCACTGTCACTCGCAGCATAATAACGTTTTGTTACAGCGTATCCTCCTTACTGCGTATCCATCATCTAGCACCACTCACTCGCAGCATAATAACGTTTTGTTACACCGTATCCACCTTACTGCGTATCCATCATCTAGCACCACTGTCACTCGCAGCATAATAACGTTTTGTTACACTGTATCCACCTTACTGCGTATCCATCATCTAGCACCACTGTCACTCGCAGCATAATAACGTTTGGAGCTCTACTTCTCATTGCAGCAGAGGTTGCGGATTCTAATCCTGTTGGGCCTCTCAGCAGCGCACCATTCCACACAAGGTACTGTCCTCCTATGGGGTCTGCTCCAGTAGCTGCCTGCACGCCCTGACGCGATGCGCGAGCACATTTTGCAAAGACAAGGATTTTGCCTTTGCGTATGGAACACTGGCCACGTCACGGCAGCGATTCAGCCAATGAGGGCGACCAGCCGCGTGACGTGATTGCCACACCCCCGCCGCACGCTCCCTGGAGTCCCTGAGGTTGCGCTGCTGCCGGGAATGAGCGCCGTCAGGCAGCCTGTTGTGTACACACTGGGGCCTCAGCCTTGGCCCTCAATTATACCAAATGCTGCAAGGTGGCAGCGCTATTCTGTGATGTCACCCAGCACTGCTGCCGAGCGGCATTGTGATTATACCAGGGAGCTGGTGGAGAGGAGGCGTGGCCGTGAGCAGTTCACCGTCATTGGCTGGAACCGCTCACGTGATGCGGCTGCCGCCTCTTCAGAACAAATTCCAGGATCACCCCAGGAGACAGCCGCCCTGCAGCTCCAAGCGGCGCGGACGCCGCAACTGGTATGTACACTTTAATTGGTTTATATATTTATGTTTTTCAGGTGCGTGGCGCCGCGCACATTTTTCTGTATAATCACAGCCTCAGGCTTGCCAACTCAATCAGCAAGGGGTCGCCCCTGTTTTCCTGCACCCCCAGACACCACACGGGCACCTGTGCGTGTTCCTGAGGGAAGATCCCCCTCCAGGTGCAGTTATAGGCTTCTTCTTTTCTGCAAAAGTGATCTAAAAAAAACAAAAAAGTACAATCGCCCTGGTGTATTTTTTTAATGTAAAAATCTTTAAATCGGCATACAAACTTTAGGTATCAAACTCACAAACGACCACAGAATGGTTGAACGTTGTTTGTTTATATAGTTTTATATATTGTTTATATAGTTTATATAGTACTCTTGCCTCTCTGACATCCCACGCAGTGAAAGTGCCGGGCGTGCCGGCCGTCTCATCATGCACAGCCAATAAAACGTCCGCACGGGATCAATGAGCAGTTCCCTGAGGAAAGCACAGGAGGTGGAGAAATGTAGGAGGTGAAGCAGCAAGCACCAGATGAGCATTCTCCCATAGTCTCTCCCCCCCTATGGTCGGCAGCCTAAATCTGTTCCAGAATCCAGCATACGGCCACGGAGCTCTGAGTGACACGCAGGACTCCCGCGACACGCAGGCGCAGGGTTCTTCACTTCCGGATGTGACGTCAGACCCGGGGAGTCCGGCAGCAAACGGCCAAGCTGAGCACCGGTCGGAGGTGGAGCCGGGACCGCTGTAAACAAACAGGGGTCATAGACCCGCAAAGCGCACACACCGCCCCATCCACCAGGACTGGCAAAAAAGGCACCTCGGGCTGCAGACCTAAAGACTGGACATCTGGACACACCAGGCTGATCGCTGACAGGGGGTAACAGGGACTGGCGCTAACCAGGCACTTCATTCTTTTCTCATTCACTCACTTTATTCAACCATTTAATTATTTATTCATTTATTATTTTTTTTAATAATTACTTTGTTTATGTATATGCACAGTTTTTAAATGTTGATATATTAGTATCATATAATTATTATTTTTTATATCTTTGCGCCCTTTATTCTTTTTGTTTGCATTTGAGGTATTGAGGAGGAGTGGTTTGCTGACATCTTGGGCTGCATTTATTAACAGGTTCATCTATACAAGGACTCATTAAAGAGGCCCCTGTATAACAACATACCCCAACACACAAACAATGGTTTCATGTTGATACTCCTTATGAGCGCATGGAAGGGTGTTATTTTTAGCTTATCTGGTATTTTGCTGCAGGTCTGCATCTGTAGGAACGCATTCATCAGTGATTTTGTGGATTTTACAATTATTATCACGATTTTTATAATATATATTATATAATATATGTATGGTTTTATATAAATTCAGTATTTATTATATAATTTGAGCTCATTATCAGAATCTATAATCCGTATATGTTAAAGGTTTCTTTGGGATATACACTTGTATACTAACTATATTTATCATTATCCAGTAGGCACAGACCTAGCGACCGTAACTCGCACCTTGTGCACTAGTTCACAGGTTTCTTTATTTTCGTAGCAACATGTCTACGTCATAAAGAGGCGCATGTCCAATATTTCCACCGCAGGTCCTTATAAAGAGGCCAATCAATTAGGTACCAGTCATTTGAGATAATTGTTGGATCAAATTATTAACCCTCTGATGGCCCATAAACTATTTCTCCTAGAATATATCAACCCAATGCTATTGTAGGTGGATACAAAAATTATAGAAAAAATGAAAATTTTAAGAATAACCTAACCATAGATAATAACTCCAGCTCTCTAGTTCAATGTCCACCTATAAACTAGTGTATATTATATATGTAATTCTTCTTCTTTCCTGGGCAGGCAGTGCTGATATACCCCTGCTTTTGGCAGGTGAAACACCAGTGTGTATCCCCAGCCCCGGTGTACCAACCGTCCAGGTGAAGCCTCCTTAGGCATAAGAGGAGGTCATTGTGGGGTTTCTCCAGCTCTACCCTCTTTAATCCTTGGACCCCTTGCCTTTTTGAGTCTCTGTGGCTGACTTAGGACCTCTGTCCTTCACCAACTCTCTCTCACTTCAGATGGGCACAGGGTTTCAAATTTCTCATTAATTATGTGATCCAGTAACCCTTCAGAGCTTCCAGTATCCAGCCCCCTAACCCACTGCTTGTACGAAGAGATCAGGCGCCCCACCAGCTCAGAAAATCCGTTGGTAGAACCACGCTGCAGGGCTCTGAACGTCTGCTTATAGATTTCAGGGGTAACAATAAAATTGTGTAGTAATGCAGCTTTAATGGCCTCATAATTCTGGTTGAAGTGCACTGGAAATTCAGCAAAGACGTTCAGGGATGTTTCAATCCGGGCATTAGATTCATTGTCCACTGATCCCGAGGTAGCTTTTTCAAACCCACGCAGGAAATTCCAGGTCCCCATCTTTCTCCCAGGTAGCCAAATGCTCTATATGGGGTCTGTGACGACTGAACTCTTTTCTGCTGTGGTCTGTGGTTTCTCCCTGGAGCTTGGCAAGTTCCAGCTGGTGTCTTATCCTTGAGAAAGCGTTACCTATGTGAAATGTACTTCGGCAGTTAATTATGTAGACTGTGAGGTTGCCTACTACCAGGATGTGTGCGCACACCTAGCACTCACTCACAGATGTATTTTTTCTTTATTTGATGTTAATTTCAATCATGCAGAGAGAGATCTTCACTGAGGAAGGCGATATGCTAGTAACAGGGAAAGCTAGTCAGTAGGTATAAAAATATTTAAATCGGCATAAAAACTTTAGGTATCAAACTCACAAACGACCATAGAATGGTTGAATATTGTTTAGTTTATATAACTCGGATCTTTGCCGTACTCTTGCCTCTCTGAGATCCCACGCAGTGAAATTGCCAGGCGTGCCGGCCGTCTCATCATGCACAGCCAATAAAACGTCCGCAATTTAATACTCGCTCGCACGGGATCAATGAGCAGTTCCCTGAGGAAACCACAGTAGGTGGAGAAACGTAGGAGGTGAAGCAGCAAGCACCAGATGAGCATTCTCCCATAGTCTCTCCCCCCTATAGTCGGCAGCCTAAATCTGTTCCAGAATCCAGCATATTGTCAAGCAAGTTGCCCATGAAGCTATGAGTGATACGCAGACGCAGGGTTCTTCACTTCCGGATGTGACGTCAGACCCAGGGAGTCCTGCAGCAAACAGCCAAGCTGACCAGTGGTCGGAGGGAAGGGGGGCGCGATGCAGAGTGGAGCCGGGACCGCTGTAAACCAACAGAGGTCAACGACCCACAAGCCCACACCACCCCCACTAAAATAACGTTTTATTACAGCGTATCCACCTTACTACGTATCCATCATCTAGCACCACTGTCACTTGCAGCATAATAACGTTTTGAGCTCTCCTTTTCTCATTGAGTGCTCTTACCTGTAGTAGCTCCGCCCTCCTGGCTTCCTTAAGAAGCAGACCACTTCCTATAACTGAACATACAATCCCAGAAAGCTCTAACCCCAACAGCCTGTGACAAAAGGAAATGCTGCCAAATGTATAAAAATAAAAAAAATAGAAAAATATCCAATATGACAAAATACATAGTTAAATACTTAAATGTTTGTATTCTCATAAGGGTCGTTTAGCTAAATCCTTTGGCCAAAGCGTTATAAGCCTGCAGCCACGTCACGGCCACTATTTCCTCTAATTCAGAGAACTTTGCAGAAAATCCAAGCCGCGGGTATAAATGCCATACTCATTGCCCCACAGAGGCCAAGAAGAGCCTGGTGCACCGAGCTAAAAGAAATGTCAGTGACCTTCAGGGCCTTCTCACGCAGGCCCATCAACCATCCAAGCTTACTAAAGTTGCACCTTACAGCTTAGTGACTGAAAGAGAGATTCTAAGAGGACAAGGTTTTACTTCTTCAAGGGTGAAGTTGGCGCAACAGCTGACGAAACGCGTAGGTCACGTCACTGTGTCCAACAGCTGATTGTGGGAGGAGGGCCGAGTGAGGAGTGGAGAGCAGTATTCAAACTCACACCGGAGAAACAAAGTGGAAGGCTGCAGTTCATGTTCATTTGCGGCTGAGTCTGGCATCTGGTGGTTACATCAGTGATCACTCTACTTGCTGTATTACCTCTTTGACCGAAGAAATTTGGCTGTTGGGAGGGGGGCATACAGGAGGCAGGACAGAGTCTCTAGTGTTACCCGGATCAGCGTCATGTGGTCATCTCTATCGTGAAATTGCTGGCGTAGCTGACGGAGGGATGCGGAGACCCCCTCGGGTCCATCGTGGATACACTACCTGGTGAAACCGTTCCTTTACCCCCCTCTGCCTTTATCCTTAACATCTGGAATCCACTATACAGGAGACATCTATCAGCCTGACTGCAACTTTGTTTATCCACATTGATCTGCACTAAGGTCACCCAACTCCCCATTTGTCATCCATTGCTATGCATTTAAGTGTTATATCATCCACAGCACAACTCCTTCACAATAGATCTATTGGACATACTGTATTTTGGACACATTTTTTGGATTTATATATTTTTTCCTCTATTTTTTTTCTTCATTCTTTCATCCTTTTTTGTTTTTATTCACTGTGATTTATTTTGCTTATACTGTGTTTGATTTTACCAGTTTGTCCAGTAACCAAGCTTTTCTTGCCTTAATAAATTATCCAGATTTTTTTTATAGCTATTTAGGATTGTGCTTTTTTTCCTTTCCCCCCCCCCCCATAAATATCTAGGATAGGCATATCCTCATTAGAGCTGCATACTAGTAGCCTATTTCCCCTTGATCAGTACCAGATATTCAATCTACAGTAATATACATATTAATTTATCGCTTATATTTTTATCACTTTGTGCTAGTCCCAGCGCTGATTTGTGTGTGTATGTGTGTGTGTATATATATATATATATATATACACAGAGTTCGACAAACCTATACATTTGCTCGCCCCGGGCGAGTGGATTTAACATCGTGGCGACCTGTGTGTGTGTGTGTATGTGTATATATATATATATATATATATATATATATATATATATATATATATATATATATATGTATATATATATATATATATATATATATATAATATTTGCTAGTGTGATAATTTTTCCAGACAATGATCCTACTGGTATTATAAATCTGCCCTTATATAATCAATGATTTGTGTCTGTTGATTGCTTTGTATTATACACCTTGTCAGGTACTTTGTCAGTACTAATTTGTCTATTCAGACTTTTTGACTTGTCTTTCAGGGTAACTCCCTGATTAGAGTTTAAATCAAGTTTGCACCACCCAGGGGATCCATGCCGTGTTTTATTTCTTGTGCTTTTAATTTTATGTTATGTTCTGTGACATTCTCTAATAAACAATTTGGTTTTGTATTGTGACGCATACTTGAGTGCTTTTATTGGGGCTCTTTTTCTTTTTGCAATATATATATATATATATATATATATATATTATTTGCTAGTGTGATAATTTTTCCAGACAATGATCCTACTGGTATTATAAATCTGCCCTCTCTATCCTTTTTGATTACATTGGGAACAAATGGTGTGCTGCGGTTGAAAAAAATCGCCACCCCTCTCTTTCTGACCGAGGCTGAGGAGTGGTAAAATTGCTGAAATTGTTTATCGCAATACTTTGGAAATGCTGAGTTTTACGTATCCCCTCATTCTTTTAAATTTGCAGAACGCCAACCTTCTTTTGTTTGGGCTGTTAAAAGGTTTTAACGTTTAATGATATTATTTTTAAAGACGCGACTGGAGATATATCTGCTGGGGAAAACTTCTTCTGAGATGTTTTGAGAGGGCTAGCAGGGACAACCTAGGCTGATGGAAGAGAATGTACCTGAGAGATCCCTGTGTAGAGCGTCTGTTAGAGGGAGCTGGTGCAAGGGAGGACCACAGAGGGGAGACTAACAATAACAAACCAAAAAGAGAGCAATGTGGGGCGTAATTACCCATTGCTCTGGTGCCCTTGGGGACAACAAGGGATGTAACTTGGGGAAGAGGGGGTACCAAGGGACTTGTGTGGGGGAGCAAAGTTACACTCCCCTTGTGTACGGGCAAACAAACTTTAAGCCATAGAACTGCTGTCCCACGAGCTTCCAAGGCTCCACAAACCATAATTATAGGTAGTATTACCACACACATAACAGAATTCTGAAAACAATATAACTTTTCAGTAGTCCATAGAGCAAACCGGAGTCTCTCTGAAACTTTAAACTTTTACCCACCATAGGTAAACACAAGACATCACTCCCGGGGTGATGGAAGGGAGAGAGTAGAGGGGCCACCCAACCCCGCCCCAGTCCAGACCGCCACAACGGGCTCACTTCACCTAACATCTCGTCCAGCCACATTTCTCCCTCCACCAAAGCAGAGATTCTTTAAAGAGTGTGAGGCCCTGTTCTTGGGGTGCTTTATTCACGGTGGGATGGAAGGAGGTACCTGAGACTGTGGAGAGGTGGCCATAAATTCCTCGAAGGGAGGGATGGTAAGCCCTGTCATATACAAGTTTGGCGTAATCCTGCTCTGATTATTCTGGACTCGGGCAGGTCTATTTGTGCTCAAATGAGGGGAACTGCCCAGAGAGCAGTCCGTGTAGCAATTGAAAGGTAGGTTCGCTCCAGAGTGCGAATGGAGGATCAGTGCCCCAGATCCGGCTATGGTCTGAATAAAGGAGGAAAGCTTAGCTAAGGAGTGAGTAATTCGGCTGTCAGTGTCTATGTGGCTTGACCAGCTAAGCATGTTTAGTGGCCGTGTTTCTGGTCACCAGGCCAAGCCAGGATAAACTCACTGAGTGCTGTTGTTTTTGTGCGACGTCTCTCCCAGTTCAAGGCCTTGTCCCCGGAAGAAAGCTGGGCTTTCATCCAGGTCTCTCATAGCGATGGTATTGCCTTTTTTGACCACCACTAGCCTGAACGGGAAGGCCCAGAGGTATTTTACTCCTGCCCTCAGCCTGGTCGGGATCGGCAGGAAGGTCCTGTGCCTAGCCAGTCTCCATGGTGATAGATTCTGGAAGACCATTTGTAAGGAATCCGCTCCGTGGTTTACTGGTTGCCTTACCTTGCAGACATGTGCAGTCCTGGAGCACCTCTCCTGATGTTTGCTGCAGCCTGGATTCACTCACCAAAGCAATACACACTCCCTCTGGTATCTACTGCAGCTGTGCAGCCTATCACTGCAACCTAGACTTGCATTCATTCATTGGAGCAGTACCTTCACACCCCCCTCCGGGGATTGGCCCGCTGGCCTTTAAGTATTGTCTTCCCATAATGCTCCCTGCCGAGCATAGTCCTTCCTGGATGTCACTATCTGTTCTGCCACAAGCCCTCGCTTGTTCCTGTCCCTCATGCTGAAGCGGAGTATTCTCCTTGTTGTCTGCAGCTCCAGGTTTCCTAAGGCCGGCTGCTATATTCACGCAGCGGTCTGCTCCAGTCTCCTGTGTTGTAGCTGAGTACTCTTCTTGTTCACTTCAGCTCCTTGTTCCTGGGACCGGCTGCTATATTCACGCAGCGGTCCACTCCTGTTCTCCTGTGCTGAAGCAGAGGTTTCGTCCCTGCGTCCTTCAGCCTCCTGGATTCCTGCACTGAAGCGGAGGTTTCGTCCCGGCGTCCTTCAGTCTCCTGGATTCCTGCACAGTAGCGGAGGTTTCCCTGTGTATCTTCAGCTTCCTGGTTCCTGGGGCCTACTCTTTCCCTAATCTAGAGAGGCCGTGTCCTGGTTCCTGCGCTGAGACAGAGGATTCCCTAGCCCGCTCAGGACTCTTGCGCTGTAGCACTGGTGCACCCGTGCAGCAAAGCGGTGTGCTACTCTGGTCTGCTTACCATCTCCTGTGACCAGCACCATGGGCCATGGCCGTCGCTCGCGCAGAGCCCAACCCCGCGCTCCTAAGCTGAAGCGGGGTTCTCCTGACTACATGTTGCCGAACTCTTGCCTGAACAATGTTTATCCTGATGTCTCTTGTCCTGACCCTGGCTTCTACAACGACGACGCTGTCTTCTCCAATCCTGATCCTGCGACATATGACTACGAACTGCGCAATCCGGATCAGCCTGCGCGGTCTCAGGTCGGTGCTTTTACAACCCCACCTCAGCCTCGCGGTCCGGTCCTGGTTTGTGGCGAGCAGAACCCTGACAGTATGCTCGGCCGCACAAACTCGGACCGCCCTGTGGTGAGGGTTGGTAAGTTTCTGTCTGAAAGCCTGTCCCAGCCTGTAAACCAGTCCCAGTGTGAATACCAGTTTCTATGTGAGATAATACCCCTGATTGAAGATCTGATTGTGTTTGTAGGTTTAACCCCTTTGCAAAACAAATGCCGTAATGATCTCATGATGAAGGTTTACCGCCTCCGGGACTTAAAACAATCGCTGGCCGCTTGTATTTGCTTTCCTGGTTACCCTTTAACTTGGGAAAATGTGTACCCTTTAGAATTGGACGACGCCCAAAAGGAACTCTCTTCCCTGGCCTTGTCTTTAGACATTTATATAGCAAAAGAGGACCCTCTCCTCATGTTGGCTGATGCCCAAAAAACACTCCATATCCTTTCCATGACATTGGACATTTGCATAAAGGAACAGGATCCTCCCCTCGCCAGCTTCGCTGCCGCTTGGCTGTATCCCTGGTCTACCACGGATCCTTGCCCTGAGTGTATGGCCGGGTTCCCTGACGCCAATGATATGTTTTCGTTAACCCCTGCCGATCAGTCCTGTGAGGTTCCCCTGGAGAATACATATGTTGCTCTACCCAGCACTAATGTTCTTGTATCAGAGAATAAGTTCATTAGTTCTCCTATTTCTAGCTCAGAAGTCCTTTCTCTAGGTCTTGAGGGTTTTCCAGCTTTAACCCCTGCCGAGCAGTCCTGTGAGGTTCCCCTGGAGAATACATATGTTTCACTAGCCAACACTAAGGTTCTACTATCAGAGAATAAGTCCCTTTGTTCCCCTATTTCTAACTCCGAATCTGTCACTCCAGCTCTTGAGGGTTTTCCAGCTTTAAACTCTGCTAGGCAGTCCTGTGCGCTTTCCCCGTCAGAGAAAGAATCCCTAAGTTCTGTTCCCAGGGTTATTTCTGTATTAACCTCTGTGGGGCAGCTCTCTGAGTTTCCTTTGGTAAATCCCTGTTCTCTGCCAGCCATGGTCACGCCCCTAGCTTCAGACGAGAGATTCCTGGTCTCTCCTAATACAGAGAGATTACCTATGTTTTACTCTCAGGCATTGTCTGCATTAACCCCTGTAAATTCTTGCTGCCTCCAAGTTAATGCCTTCGTTTTAGCCTCAGAGAATGAGTCCACAAGTCAGACAGCAGAGGTTGCATTGAGGGATTCCCATAACCGTACGGAGTCCCTAGATATTCTTTGCTATAAATCCCCTGCTTCAGCTCAAGTTTCCGCAGTTTCGTCTCCGGAGACTTCGGCTAAAGTTCTGGTTCCTGATAAATGTATTCAGGAGTCAGGTTTTTCCCTAAGCTTGCTCGCAGAGTTCCTTCTCCCGGGTGTTTCGCTGAACCAGCCTGTCGCCCACATAGCGGTGATCCCTGCTTCAGCGCATAGTTCCCACATTATGGAGTCTGCAGTAATTTCTGGTTTCCCAGACATTCCTTACCAAATACCTACTTCAGAGACCAGTACAGTTATGATTCACCCCCGTGTACTGTCTGAGTTCTCCTCCTCTTTAAGCTTAGGGTTAAAAGCATACAGTAGTCTGTATGTCCCTCCTGGGGTTCATATTATGTTCCCAGGAATGTTTGCTGACGCACGGTTTTCTCCCAAAAGTGACGCTTTTTCATATAGATTAGTAAAAAGCTTGCACACTGTTTCCCTTTTCGCTGAATTGTGTCTTTCTAGTTTTGAGACTCTGAGAGGTAATGATTCTCCTTCTGATTCTGAAGCTCTTCCTACAAGGAGTATCCTGATTGGGGGTCCCCCTGATTTCTCTGTCCAGGCTAATTCTCCAGGGATCAGCATATCTGTGGTCACTTCCTTAGTACTGTCTGAGGTCACCATGCATATATTACAAGTCCTGGGGTTTAAATCTGAGCTATTTAGCTGTCCTGCCTTTGCTGAAACCCAGTCCCTCAGTACTGTGTCTAAATATGTCCCAGCAAACATGGGGTTACTCTGGGAAGAAATTAAAGCTCCTGTCTTAAAGGGTATTTTTTCTCACATGTCCAGCAAATCTAGAACCTCAGTAATTGTTTCTAAGTCACTTATCAATACATCTGATTTTTTCTCTAATCAAACCCAGACACCCTCACTATCGGTTAGGAGTCCTGTGATCAGAGATTTTGCACTAGAAAACACACCAATTCATGTTTTTGTCAGGTTAGGTACCCCTGTGGTTAGGGCCATTGCAGTTTCGGAAAAGACTCCTTGTACTCCTAAGGTGCCTGTCATTAAGAGTTTTCATAGTTCATACTTGCTGCTTGTTGATTCTCAAGGCCCTGTCACTGAGGTACAGACTTCAGCTTCTGATGTTAGCTTCCCTCCCACCACTACCCTGGCTCTGCCTTTTTCTCAAGCTACTGATTTGAAGATCCCAAGGACTATTCCTGATTCACTGACAATACTATCTCCCAATGAAGATTTCCCAGTATTGGAGAGCTCTACTGTTGTTTGCTTCTCTGCTCCTGCTAAACCATGGTTTTGTCCCTCGGAATTTTCGGTTGCCCCTGTTATTTCCTCTCAGTTGGAAATACTCTGTACGTATCCCAAGATTTCGGTCCCTATGCCGGGTTTACTGCTTGCCTTGTCACCTTCCATACCAATATCGGGAGATGCTTCCAACCAGCCTATACCATTACTAACCATTACCTGTGAGCCTTCTAGAGGAAAAAATTCTCGCAAATTTCAACATGCAGTGGTCAGCCAAGACTTTTTCTGTTACAAAGTTCCTCCTGGTGTATTCGATCAACTATCAGGGCCGCTGAGCCTAGATTCAGGTTCCTTTATTAAAGACTGGGCTTCCTGTAGGGGTTCTTCTGCCGTTTCTGCTCTGGAACCCTCTGGTTCTTCACAGCCCTGGATTTCCAAGTCATTTTGCGGGGCGAGCCATGTACCAAGGATGTTTCTTCTACCACTCTTATTTCCTAGAACTGTACTCACCAAGGAACTGCTAGTTTACGGATCCCCTTTCCACCTAAAGAACTTTAGGAACAATTCGATGTCTCCGAGACCCATGGATGGTCCTGTCTGGCCGCTGTTTTCACCGTGGGGTGGGGGTACACTAAGGAGTAAACACGAGTCTCTGGACCACGATTCTACCCCCAATCCTAGACGGTTCAGCAACAATTCCCGGTCCCCCAACTTATGTGTGCTCATGTTCGCCCGGAGGTCTCGCGTGAAGGGGGGGGTACTGTAAGGAATCCGCTCCGTGGTTTACTGGTTGCCTTACCTTGCAGACATGTGCAGTCCTGGAGCACCTCTCCTGATGTTTGCTGCAGCCTGGATTCACTCACCAAAGCAATACACACTCCCTCTGGTATCTACTGCAGCTGTGCAGCCTATCACTGCAACCTAGACTTGCATTCATTCATTGGAGCAGTACCTTCACACCCCCCTCCGGGGATTGGCCCGCTGGCCTTTAAGTATTGTCTTCCCATAATGCTCCCTGCCGAGCATAGTCCTTCCTGGATGTCACTATCTGTTCTGCCACAAGCCCTCGCTTGTTCCTGTCCCTCATGCTGAAGCGGAGTATTCTCCTTGTTGTCTGCAGCTCCAGGTTTCCTAAGGCCGGCTGCTATATTCACGCAGCGGTCTGCTCCAGTCTCCTGTGTTGTAGCTGAGTACTCTTCTTGTTCACTTCAGCTCCTTGTTCCTGGGACCGGCTGCTATATTCACGCAGCGGTCCACTCCTGTTCTCCTGTGCTGAAGCAGAGGTTTCGTCCCTGCGTCCTTCAGCCTCCTGGATTCCTGCACTGAAGCGGAGGTTTCGTCCCGGCGTCCTTCAGTCTCCTGGATTCCTGCACAGTAGCGGAGGTTTCCCTGTGTATCTTCAGCTTCCTGGTTCCTGGGGCCTACTCTTTCCCTAATCTAGAGAGGCCGTGTCCTGGTTCCTGCGCTGAGACAGAGGATTCCCTAGCCCGCTCAGGACTCTTGCGCTGTAGCACTGGTGCACCCGTGCAGCAAAGCGGTGTGCTACTCTGGTCTGCTTACCATCTCCTGTGACCAGCACCATGGGCCATGGCCGTCGCTCGCGCAGAGCCCAACCCCGCGCTCCTAAGCTGAAGCGGGGTTCTCCTGACTACATGTTGCCGAACTCTTGCCTGAACAATGTTTATCCTGATGTCTCCTGTCCTGACCCTGGCTTCTACAACGACGACGCTGTCTTCTCCAATCCTGATCCTGCGACATATGACTACGAACTGCGCAATCCGGATCAGCCTGCGCGGTCTCAGGTCGGTGCTTTTACAACCCCACCTCAGCCTCGCGGTCCGGTCCTGGTTTGTGGCGAGCAGAACCCTGACACCATTAGAGGGATATTTTCAAAAGGCAGATCGGAAGGAACCCTCATCGCGCGTGTGAAGACCTCCTTGGTTTTGAAGTAGTGGAATCAGAGCATGACATCTCTGAGGTTCTGAGGCTGGTGGGCGGGGTCATAGAGCCCTGTGACGAGAGTCTAGTTGTAAGGCCTCCTCAGTTTGGTCAGGTAGGACTTTGTTTACCCATTTGGAAAAAACTCTTCTGGATCCGGGATTGACTCAGGGATGCCTCTAATTCTGATATTGTTTCTCCTTTACCGGTCCTCTGAATCCTCCTGTTTCTCCAAGATCTCACAGACCTGTTTTTGGAGTACTTCCAGTTTTTCCTTTCTTTTGGGCTTTAATGGACTCATCCAGTTTATGGTCCACTGCATCGGTTCTCTGGCCTAGGGCAGCGATAGCCTGTTTAAATTCCAGGAGGGCACTGAAGTTCTATTTGTAACAGAACCTTTCAATTGCCATAGAGTTCCCTCAGGTCCTGCTTCCTAGCCATGAAATGAAGTTCCTGTTTGAGGATGGACCATATGTTGTTTTTTTTGGTGCCCCTGTCTTCTACGACTCTCTTGTGGTTAATAATCTTGGGTTGGAAAGTGCATGCTAAATGCTGTATATTTGTCCAATAAAACAGATCATTCCAATTCTGTTTTCTCTTTTATACAGACACAGCTGTCATCCAACAAATATAGATCAAGGAACCTCTGGTCAGCCCCTCCAGACCAGCACTGCCCGCTGCCAGCACCTCCCAGAGCAGCACTGCCCACTACCAGCACCTCCAGAGCAGCACTGCCCACTGCCAGCACCTCGCAGAGCAGCACTGCCCACTGCCAGCACCTCCAGAGCAGCACTGCCCACTGCCAGCACCTCCAGAGCAGCACTGCCCACTGCCAGCACCTCCAGAGAAGCGCTGCCCACTGCCAGCATGGATCCACGCTTGTTAAGTGAGTAAAGGAGATATTTTGGTGTCTGAAATCTGCAAGGAGGGAATATGTGATTATTTGCAGTTATGCGAGTCAAACACCCAAACTAATCTTGTTTTCTTAGATTATCTTTCCTGCTGAAGATAATATATCTTAAACTCTGTCATTTTCTGCCAGAAGGGCTAGTAATACATTTCTTTACAAGAGGTATTATATTATACCTGTAACGGCTTTTCCCCCACCCAATCTCACATTGGCCCGTGTGGTCTAACCAGTCCCCATTACATGTTCGTGTCTGGTGGTGCACCTGTAGGCAACAGGACTCCTGAGTCTCCCGCTTGATGATATTAGGGGATGTCATCAGGACAGGCAGCTGAGGTAGTGGGTGCGAGTTCAACTTACATCATGTGCAGCGCCTCCACCTCATCAGGATCTGTGCTTCCGCAGGGAAATGGTCCTGGTGAGGAACTCCTTCTTGGTGGTGACTGCCACTGTTGAGTAATCTCACACTCACACAGTGGGGGTTTCATTAACAAGGTCATCTTTATTGTAGATTGGGATGTAGCAGACTGCCCCATGCAGCTGCCGGCTCTAGCCGCACATCTCTTCGTGTTGTCCCTTTGCAAGGTACGCCCTCCCGTATTGAAGTGGGATTTCCTCTTCTCCTAGGGAGATCACCCTTGTGCCAGGTCCTTGGACACAGAGTAGCTTAGACAGACTTGATTGGTCAACTTGCACCGCTAGTTACTGCACTAGGGTCACAAAGTGTTCCTACAATCCCTTATGCAGGAGAATACAGTTTACCAGCTACTTCACATAACTGCTGGAACCAACTCATCTAACTGACAGTGTTGTGACTTATATACTTCAGGAGGCAGGCGCAGCTCTGATGTCACTATCCAGGGACTCAGAGCATACAGCCACTCCCCTCCATACATAGGGCACCTCACCAGGGTGTGAGGGAAAACCTCCATAACTACTGCTGGCATACCTGTACTTATCAGGACTTACTGCCAACAGAGAGGAAAGTAATATACCATTATTATGCATGGCTATATACCAATATCAGAGGAGGTGAAATCACAAGAAGCGCCCCCACTCCCAGCTTTACATGATGGATTTTCCTTTTCTTATTGCCAGGTTTCCCAGTGGTTGTCCTGGAGAGGTTAGAGATTAAGTCGGAGAAAGAGGAGGCGAACACTGAGGAACATCTGACTCCAATAAAGAGTGAAACTGTTCCATTTCCTGTCTCTGGTGAGTACCTTTTCCCCTTTGTCTGCACAAAGGGATGTTATCTTGTTACAAGGAGCATGGTCACATTTAGTGAATATTCATGGTTAATTGCCTCTCATAGGAAGTCCCCAGGCCTGCTGGGTGTTCTGGGACAAGCCACATGCAGCAGAGTTAGAAGTTTAATATGGCTCTCAGACACGTATAAAGGTTGGAAATGCAGAGTTATGGGTATCTGACCATCAATAGATACGATAAAACACATTACGTAAAAACAAATTTAAGGGACCCTTCCCCTGTCTGACCAGTGTATTCTGCCTGTGCTCATGTATGGATGTGAAACTGAGACTCTAAATGTGAATATAATTTGAGAAGCTTCAGACAACGCAAAGAAATATGGTGAGATGTATGCTGGGTATTACCCAAAGAGCACTATGGGTAGGGAAGGATAAGGGGTGGAGGGGTTAGGAAAGGAAAACTCCCGCTGCAGCCTGATAAGTAAAGTGGTTCTGGATGGGTATCAATGGCGCTAAACACATTAGAATAGTAAATAAATTAAATATACAACCAGATGGGATGGAGTGATGATCTCAGCCGGCGTGAATCAAACATGAAAAAAGAAAAAGAAATACATAGTGTGATACTGTTAAGACAATAAAAAAAACAAACAAACAAAAACTTGCAATGTTGCTGAACCACACACTAGACTAAAAAAGATGAATTTAATACATTATAAAAACATACAGTACAATTAAGCACAAATAGACAAAGTTATAGGACCCAATCGATATCTGGCCGAATTGCCCGCTTACCGAAGCCAAGATGTTAAACCGCAGTGGATATTTTAGAGAGTATCCCCTCTCACAGTGGCTGGCACAGCTCCCAGATCGATTACCGGTATTCGCCGCGTGTAGAAGTTTGGTAATGGAGGACGCGTTCATCCACGCTGTAGCAGGGGCAGGAAATCACTGTCTGTAGGTTGAGCAGTACGGGCATGCGCAGAGGCACCCGACACAGTGTAGATGGTGCCTCCAAATCCCCTGCTCCTCGCGGTCGCGTGTGCTCCAAAGGCGGCAAATTCAAAAGATGCTTTTGAGTCACAGAGCCGCACGGCAGGGCTGGCAATGGGTAACGGCAGCTGATGGCAACGCAGGGATATCGGGGACCACCCAACGCGTTTCGGAAGCTGCTGCCTCCTTCCTCAGGGGTAAATTGAATAAAGAAGTCCCTGTGTGTCCGTTTATTTATAGGAGAAATTTAAAGGTACATGTCCCATAGTAAAGTCCCGGTCATGCGCAGTAGTGCAAATTCAATACTGCAGCATATATCAGCAACATCACGGAAAATGCATTAAAACAATTGGTTAGCAGACAAATAGTTAAACACATTTGTACAAATAAAAACACATAAAAACATATAAACATATAATCCAAGATCATTATAATGATTCAAATCATCAATATGGATATTAACATTAAAGATAGACAGCATGCAATATATGATGTCAAGTAAACATTGACACTAGCCCAATTGATGGTCAGTGGTGAATATAGGTGTTAGAGGCAACATGTATTGAATGAGATACACTGTCTAGGTGATGAATAATATACTGCATTAATGTTGCAAATAAACCTACAATAACTACATATAAGTGGCTTACCTAGTGTATTATTAAATAAAAGGTATAAAAGAAATGATGTAAAAAAAATGATGACAAAAAATATGATAACTTAGTATCTTAACATATAAACCAATATGTGTCAAGAAACATACGTGATTAGTCGTTAGTGATTAGTGTATGCACAAGGTGACTAGTAGGTGTGGTAAATAAATTTAATTTAAATAAATTCATATATATAGTGAAAATATACATACTGTGAACATGTAACTTTATATAATATTTAATAAAGTGTAATGATGTTTATTTGTCCAATAAAAATGGTTTAAGGTCAAAATCAACATTGAGGCCTTGTGGAACCAAAGTACAGAGTTCGTAAATCCAAAAGGATTCACGTCTCCCTAATTGCATTGTGATGTTTCCTCCACGCCAATTTGGTGTAATAGCTTCTATGGCAGTGCATCTCAGACCTACGGGGCTTCTACCATGCACCTGGAGAAAATTATTCGAAACGCTGTGGGTAATTAAACCTTTTTTAATATTGTAAATATGCTCATAAAGGCGGCGTTTGATGGGCCTAGTTGTCATACCCACATACTGCAGACCGCAAGGACACTCAAGGAGATAGATCACATTTGTACTATTACAATTAATTAACTGTTTGATGTTGTATATTTTTGTTGTAATTGTGGATTTAAACGTAACATTTCTAGTGCTGAATTTGCAGGCTGTACAAGAAATACAAGGGAAATACCCATTTATTGTTTTATTAGTACGAATCTTTTGACGAGTTAAAGGACAACTAGGAGCTAATTTTTGGCCAATATTCCGAGCTTTAGTGAATATTATCTTAGGATTTAGGGGTAAAAGATCTACCAGATCCCTATCCTTTCTCAGAATCGGCCAATATTTACATAAAGTTTGTTTGATGGCTGGAGCCATCTGATTGTATTGGGTAATAAACGGTATGTTTATGGAAGAACTGTCTTTTTTTCTTTGTTTATATTGAAGAAGAGTACTTCTATCAATTTGATCTACTTCTAATATAGCTCGATCTAGGTCATTAGAAGAATATTTTCTATTGATAAATTTGTCTTTTAAATCATGTGCCTGCTGATGGAAAGTTTCAGTAGTTGAATTGTTACGCTTCAATCTAGTAAATTGACCTTTAGGAATGTTGTTGATCCATGTAGGGTTGTGATGACTGTTGGCATGCAAATAATTGTTTGCCTGGACCTTCTTAAAAAATGTTTTTGTATGTAATTTATTATCCATAACATAAATAACCAAATCCAAAAATTCAATAGATGTATTGCTAGAATTAAAAGTGAATTTTAAATTAAAATGATTGTCATTCATATAAAGCTGAAAAAGTTCTAATTGATGGGTGGAGCCTGACCAAATAAAAATGATATCGTCTATGTAGCGCCGCCAGAGTACCAGGCTTGCTCCAAAGGGACAACCGGACCAGATATATTGATTTTCCCAGTTGCCCATGAATAAGTTGGCATAGCTGGGAGCAAACCTGGTACCCATAGCGGTGCCACATACCTGCAAATAATAAGAATTATTAAAATTAAAAAAATTATGTGTTCGTATAAATTGAATGCTAGAAATTAAAAATGTTTTGAATGAATCTGTAACTGAAGAATCGGAGTCCAGGAAACGGCCAACAGCATCACAACCCTGACCATGGTCAATGACTGTATAGAGTGAGGTAACATCTGCTGTTAATTTTAATAATACTCATCCAGTACCATTACTCTTGTCTGACCAGGGGTCAGAGGTGTATCTAGGCTGCTACACTTTTTATGTTAATTCAATTTATTTTTAGAGCATATATTTTGATAAATATTAGTGTTAGCGCTACCTATTGTTTTTTTACTGATAAGTGAAGTGTATTCACTGTGGTGCAATAGGGCTAATAGGCATAAGTGATACAAAAAGAAAAAAGAAATCCCCTTTGAATGCACTCGCAGTGTAGTATGATAAGTTGTATTCTTAAAGCCCTTTAATGGTAATATTACAAATGATTATAAGATTGGTCACATACAATAAGATAAGGAGTGGCAGTGTAGATGCTGTACTAACATGCACACTGCGGTGCTGTCAATGCCTTATATACTTGCGCGATTTAATATCAACCAGCAATGATAAGGGTTAATACTGAGCCCATTGTCATAGCAACAACTAACCTATAATATCCTGACCTTCGAGATAGCGTAGACACGAGAAACGTACGTCAGGTGGTAAGGGCGTCATGATGCGGAAGGGCTGATTTTGTAGCATACCAGACTGAAGAGATACATTAGTATCTTCACTTTAACGAGGCTATAACTTGATGCAGGCTTTGAACCGCGCCTCCAGGCTTAGGCTGCGCTTATAGTGCCGGCACCACGACGTCGCTTCAAAACAAATGCATTGAATCTGTAGCATGCGCTTATAGTAGGGGCGACGGAGCGACCCGATTCCCTGTAGTCAGTAGAATTTGATTTTTACAGCGACGGTCTCACGATGTGTCAGGCTGTAACCAAGCAGATAACTTCTGATGCAGTGTGTGTGTGTGTGTGTGTGTGTGTGTGTGTGTGTGTGTGTGTGTGTCACGTGAAACACTATATTAACAACTTTAAAATAGTAAATTCTCCCGTCATTTAAAGTAAAGTAAATTCAGCATACAAACAGAAATTAGAACTCCTCCCTGTCTCTGCCTTCCCCCTTGCTCTTGTCCCCGCCCCTCTGCCTTCCCCCTTGCTCTTGTCTCCGCCCCTCTGCTTTCCCCCTTGCGCTTGTCCCCGCACCTCTGCCTTCCCTCTTGCTCTTGTCCACGCCCCTCTGCCTTCCCCCTTGCTCTTGTCTCCGCCCCTCTGCCTTCCCCCTTGCTCTTGTCCCCGCCCCTCTGCCTTCCCCCTTGCTCTTGTCTCCGCCCCTCTGCTTTCCCCCTTGCTCTTGTCTCCGCCCCTATGCTTTCCCCCTTGCTCTTGTCCCCGCCCCTCTGCCTTCACCCTTGCTCTTGTCCCCGCCCCTCTGCCTTCCCCCGTGCTCTTGTCTCTGCCCCTCTGCCTTCCCCCTTGCTCTTGTCTCTGCCTTCCCCCTTGCTCTTGTCTCCGCCCTTCTGCCTTCCCCCTTGCTCTTGTCCCCGCCCCTCTGCCTTCCCCTGTGCTCTTGTCTCTGCCCCTCTGCCTTCCCCCTCGCTCTTGTCTCTGCCCCTCTGCCTTCCCCCTTGCTCTTGTCTCCGCCCCTCTGCCTTCCCCCTTGCTCTTGTCTCCGCCCCTCTGCCTTCCCCCTTGCCTGATGTCGCTCCCCTTGTAGCAAGAGACGTCTCCCAAAAACAAATTACAACTTTCTCAATGGTTACGGAGACGGGAGACGTCATCCGTAGCCAGCACTATATAAGTGCAGCCGCAAACACACACGGCGTGTGCCTGTCTGCAACTGTGCATTTTTGCGCTGTTTGACTCACTATCCGGACCAGATCGGTTACATGTAGCTCACCGCAAAATAATGTGCCAGTTAAGTGTTCCAACTACACTATTTGGATACTCACTGCAGAATGTCGTAGTGATTTGGCTGACAAGCAGCATAATCTGTGATGTGGGGGGAATTGGACACTTATTTAAGGACAGGGAGCACTACAGAAGATACAATTGTGCTTTCAACTGTAAGATGTACATCTATCTAATTGGTCTTTGACTATGGTCTAAGATCAGCGGTGCGCAAACTGAGGGGCGCGACCCCCAGGGGGGGGCAGGAGAATTTGTAGGGGGGTCACGGGCGGTTACAGAGGCCCTGCGCCTCCCCCAGGAATTAAATGCCGGGGGAGGCGTGAGGCCTCTAACTCACCTGCTGCCGGCCGGGTCTTTGGCGACGCGTTGCCAGGGCAACGCCATGGGGTCATGTGACATTACACGCTGCCATGGTAACGCGCGTCAAATGACGCGGTGGGGTCACGTGACGTCACATGACCCGCGACGTCATTTGACACCGTGCCATCGGGGGGGGGGGGAGAATTCATGTTTTTTTTTTTTTATTTATAGATGTTATGTGTAAGTTGATTGCGGAACAAAGCTCCAACTATGTAACGCCTTTATGAGTGATGTGCTCTCTAAAGGGACGGTCCCGCATTCTATCAATGTTATTGTTTACATACCCAGGATCCCTGGGTCCCGTGTAATACCTCCCCGCCTGTGATTGTGGGTGGCGGAGGTTATGTATACCTCAGGCGTGGGGCGGTTTTTGATTCTTTTGATTTCTTTTGGTCACGGGACGGGGACACCATGGGTATTTAGGGTTGATTGTATGTATGTCTTTTCACTCTTTTTTATAACGCGCAAACGCTATGTGAAACGCGTCAGAGGGGGTCTCTTTTCCCTCGCTGTTTTTATGTGCCGCAAATAAAGTATTTTTGTACCACTAACAAGCAGTCCAGCCACAATTTTTCCCTTCGCTGATGCACCGCCTCACACACCCTGGCTCTATGGACACTCTTTCGGCTGGAGCACGCGCACGGTCCACGAGGAGAAACACAATTGAGTGAGTACAAGTTTATTTTCAATACCCACATGTACTACTGTTCAACCACCAGGCCCATGCAGTGCATGTTAACAATATCGTGCCTTTAGGAATAGGCCAGTTAACCTGCAGGCTATGTGTATATTCTGAGAACACTGTGGAAATACTTTAACAAGACTCTATACTTTATTGAACTTTGTGATTCATATCCTCTGAATGTTTATTATACCGCCTGGGATTTCATTATCTTCATTCTATGTATATCTGGACTTGCCTCAGGGAAGCATTACTTGGGTGTGTTCTACTCCTATCTTTTCTTTGCTCGACTTGGCTTACAAAGTGATAGCTCTGAGGAGTTCATGAAAGTTATCATACTATGGTCATTTGACATATCTGGCTGGACTGCAATCACTGGTATTTTTTTTCATTAGTCATTTTTTTGACTGGCACTAATTGGAATATTTTAATCCTGTTTTTTATTGGTTTGAAATAAATAATTCATTATCCTATCTGCATAATACTGGTTTACAGACAAAATGGACACTATTGAAGATGAAGCTTTAACTCCTAATACAGCTAGAGTTTATACATATAACAATGAGGATAATACTAGCTGAATGTTTTTGATGGGTCGGCGCCATACCATGTGATGAACCAGCGGATTTGTCTACATATTTTCTGCAACTTGAGAAATTCCTTATACAGGACATGTTTGTGGTGGGATGTAACATCGATTGAGAACTGAGAATTAAGCGGATCCCAAGAGGACTACAGATAAAGACATCCCCCACCTTCGGCTTCCAAAGTAAGGACTTTGAGGACAGTTGGCGGAATATATTGGATGAATGCTCACATAGACTTATGGAGCTAATCGTACAGTCAAAACTGCAGCAGAAGAAATTACTGGCAACAGATATTGAAACTCTCCATTCAAAATTATATGAATTTGAGAATATGGAGACTTTTTTGTTGGAAATAATGAGAAGCTCTGCAGGAACACCAGTAACTTAGAAAAAACAATTATCGCTAAGAAACAAATCTAAGTTTCAACGCGACAAAATGGACTACGACCGCAACCAAGTCTGTGTGTGGCAGAAACCAGCTATGACACCATCCAAAGGCTTTCAAAGAACACCTACTACAAATCATCAGGCCACTCAAAGGTCTTCTAATCAAACTCCCAAGAAGTCCATTCTAAAGAAAAAATATTGTGACATATCAAGCTTCGAATCAAATGCGCTTGACTCTGATCATAGGACACATGGAGTTTCCTTCTCTAGAGAAACAGGAGATTCAAGTAGATCGAAGACCACTGAAAAAGATGATACTTTTTTACAAAATAGATCTTCTATTAGAGATCAGTCCTGCATGTCTCAGACAATATTTTTTCCCAGAGTCAAAAAAACTCCAGGCTTCGAGACTGACCAGAAGATCACAAAGGAGAAAACGAAATGGAAGGAACAGGGAAAAGAAAGACATTTTGAGTACAGATGAAAACCATGTGATTAATATCTCTGGATTAGTTACATACAGCCAACTTTCATTATTGAATTAAAGTTTAAACTTCACGCCACGGACGGACTTTCATTTGTTTGATACAAATATTGATTTACAGAAGTTTACCAGGAAACTGGCACTTCAAAAATTATTTTCCAAAAAAGCAGATACTGAAGAAGATGAAGCTTCAATTATAATACCACCAAGTAATGTCCGAATCAACTCCAATGATACTACAAAGCAATTATCCATTTTTAGGGAGAACTGGCTCACCTAGCTGATGTCAGAGGCATGGGGCGTGTTGAAACAGCTTGAGAAAAAAAACCAGGTGGGCGGGAAATATGAATCAGCCAATAGGGAATGTGCCCACCATCGGCATCTTCCCACCCCAGCTGACCCATTGCCGGCTCCACTAAGTATGGTTGGCCAAATGGAAGATCAAAAGATCCAGGACGTGGATACTTGAGTCCTTTCCTCCTTCCCAAATGGTCTTGACACCCCTGACCCCCCCCCCTGTAGCTTTCATCCCCAATATACAGTATGGGTGGCACCAAAGTTGGTAGCCCACTGGTTCCCTCCGAACATTGGTTCTGAAAGTCCCAGCTCATAATAATGTGCACAAGCATATATGTTTTAAAACAAACTGTTTAAGGAAAAAATAAATAAAACCTAAGTCCTTTTTTTTAAGTGTATATGTTCTTTAACCGTGTGTGTTTTAAAACATATATGCTTGTGCACAGTATTATGAGCTGGGACCTAAGTTTTAGACGGGTTTGAGAATGACGGTTTAGACCTGTAGCTCCGCTAACCCCCGGCGCACAAAGCACAGAAATCACCCAAAATAAAAATGATCGCACAACGATCCCAGTTGGAGGAACACCCGAGGATGACAACGCGCTCACAAAAAAAAGAAGCAAGAGCTAGATTTGAGAGCTTATTTTACAAGTACTGAAATGGCACGCGAAGGAGGAGAGCCATGTCACCCGGCGGAGGCTCTGATACGGATTCCACACTAGGACAGGGGGAGAACCCTGAGCTACAGCTAGTAATAACAAAAGACATTACTAAACTGTTTCAAGACCAGAGAGCCTTTTTCCACAGCGAGGTGGAGAGTCTCAGGAAAGATATAAATAGCATCGGGGACCGCACAAATGAACTGGAGCAGAAAATGGACGCCTCAATTAAATGTCAGAAGGATACTGAACAGGAGTTGACCCTCCTCAAAAAGAGAGTTACAGACTTAGAAGAAAAACAGGAGGACGGGGAAAACAGGGATCGCCGCAATAACATCAGGATCCGTTAGATCCCAGAGGAGATCCTTGATGCTGAGCAGATGGATGGGCTCCCTGCTTCATGGAAAGAGCTCATGATGGACCGTTGCCATAGAGCGCTCCGATCAAAGCCCCTGCCAAACAATCCTCTGAGAGATGTGATTCTAAGACTGCATTATTATAAAATTAAAAGAAGAACTGTGCAGAATCACCCGAGCCTCTCCCACAGGGAAGTTTGAGAGGATCCAGATGCTTATCTTCCAAGATATTTCCCCTACTACTCTCAATAAATGAAGGACCCCGCAACACATCACGAAAATCCTAAGGGATAAAGGTGTCAAATATAGATGGGCCTTCCCCTTTGGACTTCTTGTTATAAAAAATGGAAGGACGCACACACAAGCATGCCTCAGAAGTTGAGGAGTTCCTGCGGGAATTAGGAATTACAGAAGTATTTACTCACCAGGCTGAGATCCGACTCTCCCTCGACGCAGGCTGGATGACGGTGAGCAATGCTGTAGACAAGCGGAAGGAGAAAGCAATTGAGGGAGGCCTCACAGGCAATCATTCAATTATCCAATTAAGCCATGAAAGACTTAAAGGAGCCAAACCGCTACACAATTGTAAAAAGTTATGCCTCTTAAAGGGGCAAAGCCTGTTACCTTGTTCAGGTTAAGAGAGAGCCCTGATCCCGAATTCACGCCGATCCAGTTCTTTTGGGCCTCTTTGCATACATTTGAAGTTGCAGTGGAGCAAGTAGGGGGAAAATAGCAGGCCCACATGGCTAGGCAATATGGATCTCCCTAGGAGAGGAAGGAGGTGCACTGACGACGACGGCGGAGAAATGGCGTGAAACCCGCAACAACGGCACCGACAAGCCTGAGAGGTACCCGACCAGAATGAAAGCGGCTACCAGGACTTGCCACCGTTCGCGGAGGAAACGACAAGGGGAACCCGGAGGTGAAAGAGTTCAGGAGACGCCAACAAACTCTTTGACGGACAGCTCAGGAGCCTCAGACTGACACTTGCACAGTGGCTGCCCCGGGGATCCTGGTAGCTGCGTGAATTCCGCTGCCGGGGGACCGGGTAAGCTAAAGGAGCTGGAGAGGGGGAAAGTGGACAGCGGGGGCCTCTAAACATAGCTTGGGGCGGCCTGGAGAGTATGGGATAGAGGCAGAGGTAGGAGTCCTGGCGGAGGGGTTGGGGGGTGAGGGGCAGCGGATCTAAGGGGCAGGGTGGGTTAGATTCAATAGGAGGCAGCCACAAGCAGGCGAGGGAAAATACCCATAGCAGGAGGAGGGAGATTATAGTGCTAGATCCCGTCATCGGTCATTGCGCGAGGTGCAGTTAACACACAGCACAACACCGCAGAGAGGCCACAATGGACTTCGCTGGGTGAGATGTGAACTATAGAGATACTCCCGTATAGGTGTCACCAGAGGTGCCGGGATAGCGTAGGAGGAGGCCTGCGAGTTTATACAGCTTGAGATTAGGGGTTTGGGAGGGAGGTAGCAGGATGGATAAGCGTGGGGGTCAGGAGTAAATGTACTAAGGGGTAGCAGGGTGAGCGGAGCATGAGCAGCAGTATAGGACTTGTGAATTCGATCCTATGATAATGCGTCTTTTTACAAATTGTAACACCGAATTTGTTTGTGCTAATTTGTGGATGTACGAAAAGATATGTCGGTTTAACAACCAGAATGTTCAATGTTCTCCTATCTGCAGAGACCTGCGCTCTATTAAGCTACCGGCTCTTAATTCCACTTTTTGCTCCTCTCTCTGCTACAGACTCTGACAACCTGGTGATGAATTACAATTCTGCCCTATCCTCCTCTCTTGATCTATATGCCCCTATTTTCTCTGCTGTTCTCCTCCTTCTAACCCCACACCATGCCACACACACATTCCGGGTTCCGGCACTCTCTCCTCTGAACGCCTCTGGAGGAGATCTCATACTTTAGCAGACTTCCTTCACTACAAATGTATTCTATCCTGTTTCCACTCTGCCCTCTCCCAGGCTAAACAAACCTGCAGCTGCAACTGCCGGTTGTCGACCGCTTGTCGCACGGCAACCTAATCTGTGCCTATCCATGCTGTGAGATCTGTCATTTTCATGTATGTATGTATTTATATAGCGCCATTAATGTACATAGCGCTTTACAGTAGTAATACATGTGACTGTCTTATAAATAACAAATAATAGATCTTGGGAAGAAGTGCTTCAGACCTAAAAGTATCATTTCGGAAAAGGAGTCCCTGCTCCGAAAAGCTTACAATCTAATTGGTAGGTAGGAAGAACATACAGAGACAGTAGGAGGGCATTCTGTTAAGTGCGTCTGCAGGGGGCCAAGCTTTATGTACTGTGTATATATTAGCCATGGTGCTACTCATATATGGTTCTTTAAGCATGTGGGTCCTAAAGGTAGATAGAGAGGGTGCTAGACAGGTATTGAGAGGAAGGGCGAATAGAAAGGGTGCTAGACGTGTATTGAGAGGAAGGACATTCCAGAGGTGTAGGGCTGTCAGAGGTTTTAGGCAGGAGAGGGCTTTAGATACAAAGGGGGTAGAGAGAAGGTATCTTTAAGCAGAACGCAACAGTCGGGATGGAGCATAGCGAGAAATTAGGGCTGAGATGTAAGGAGGGGCAGAAGAATGTAAAGCTTTAAAAGTGAGGAGGAGAATTGAGTGCGAGATGCGGGATTTGATCCGAAGCCAGGAGAGTGATTTCAGCAGGGGAGACGCTGAGACAGATTTTGGAAAGAGTAGAGTGATTCTGGCAGCAGCGTTTAGGATAGCTTGTAGGGGAGACAGGTGAGAGGCAGGAAGGCCGGACAGCAGGAGGTTACAGTAATTGAGACGGGAGAGAATGAGGGCCTGAGTCAGAGTTTTAGCAACAAAAAAAAAAAGCAACAGGTTTTAGATATGTTTTGAATGTGAGAGAGGAGTCGAGTGTGACCCCCAAGGCAGCGTGCTTGGGCTACTGGGTGAATGATAGTACTTCCAACAGTAATGTGGAAGGAGATAGTAGGGCCAGGTTTGGGAGGAAGTATGAGGAGCTCTGTTTTTGCCATAATAAGTTTGTCGTCGGAAGGCCATCCAGTATGATATCGCAGAGAGACATTCAGAAACTTTGGTCTGTACAGCAAGTCTTAGGTCAGAGCCCTGGGGTACACCACAGAGCGATCGATAGAGGAGGAATAGGTGTTAGCTGAAGAGACACTGAAAGTACGATGGGAGGGGTAAGAGGAGAAGAGGGTGGTCCACGGTGTCAAATGCTGCAGAGATGTCAAGTCGTATGAGCAAAGTGTAATTACCTCTATCTTTGGCAGCATGGAAGTCGTTAGTTATATTAGTGAGGGCTGTTTCAGTGGCGTGAGCAGTGCAGAAGCCAGATTGTAGGGTGTCTAGGAGAGAATAGGTGTTAAGAAAGTGGAGCAAGCGAGAGAATATAAGACGTTCAAGGAGTTTAGAGGCAAAAGGCAGGAGGGAGACAGGTCGATGGTTAGAAAGATGGGTTCAAGCTTCATATTTTTTAGTAATGGTATAACTGTTGCATGTTTAAAGGAGGAGGGAAAGATACCAGAGTACATGGAGTAGTTAACAATGTGTGGGAGTGTAGGGATTTTTGTAGGAGCAAGAGGTTTTAGGAAATGGGAGGGAATAGGGTCAACAGGGCAAGGGGTAGATGGAGAAGAGGAAATCAGCAGTGACACATCCTCCTCTGAGACAGTGGAAAAAGAGTTAAGGAAGGCAGGAGGAGAGTTAGGGAGTGGTGTAAGATGGGAGGAGGAAACTGAGGGGATGTTCTGATGTATGGATTCCACATTTTCCTTGAAATAGTGAACAAGGAAGAGGCGGCAGCTGAGGGTGGTTTGAGTAGAGTCAGTGTTACGCCGGTGCTGCCCGCAGACCAGACCCGTCCCCTGTGCTGAAGGGGGAGGTAGGAATACCCGCAGCAAAGGGAGCGTGTCCAGAGTGTGGTCTTAAGCGTTGCCAGGCCAGATGTGAGTAACGTAGACAATACTTGCCGGTACCGGGTATAGGAGTAGAATAGTGATTGCCTTGCCGAGGTCAGGGAGCAGAGAGATGAGGAAGGTTGAAGTCCAAGCCGTGATCGTGGGATGCCAGAGAATATGGAGTCCAAGGAGAGCCGAAGTCGAAACCCAAATGGGGTTGTCGTACGAGCCGTGTCAAAACCTGTTGTAACCGAGAGTACACCAAACACTTCCATACAGAGACTGTCGAGCGATGAGTGAGGGCTCAGAGATGCTAGATAAGGCTGGGCTGACCAATCAGTGATGGGGGCGGGTCAGGAGGACTGCAGGGAGTCTCTGGATTGGTGTGGCTGATACAACCCAGGTGAGCACTGTTAGTACTCTGATTACACCCGTGCGGAGTACGGGGCGGAGGCTCACAGCAGGAGTGGAAGTAGAAGAGTGGATGCTGCGTGCGCGGTCTGTAAGCTGCGTGTGCACGCGAGCAGCGTTGGAGGAGGACACACGTGTGCGCACGGGATGGAGGACCCGCGCCTGCCCCTGAGGAGGAGCGGTGGAACTGCCGAGGGGAGGGACCCTGCAGCAACAGAGGAGCTGACGGCCTGTGGAGGCAGGCAAGTGGAGGTTGCGCTGCGCGCCCTGGGTCTCCCTGAGGGTAGTCTGTGTGTTGCGCGGACGGCGCTGAGAAATCGGATTCTTAACACACAGAGACGAGTTGGCGTGGGTTAAACTTGTGCGTGTTGATTAGTGAGGAAAAGTAGGTTTGTTTAGCTTTAGAAAGGGCAGAGTTGAAACAGAATAGCATAAATTTGTAGTGAAGGAAGTCTGCGAGTGTGTGAGATTTCCTCCAGAGGCGTTCAGAGGAACGAGGGGAGGAACGCAGCATGCGTGTGTGTGGGAATTGATCCAGGGTCTGGGGTTAGAAGGGCGGGGACGGCAGAGAGAAAGTGGGCCATGTATATCAAGCGAGGACGATAAGGCAGAGTTGTAGTTCCGGATCAGGTTGTCAGGGTCTGGAGCAGAACTTGGAGAGGAGAGGAAGGAGAGTAAAGTGGAATCAAAGGCTGCTAGGTTAATAGAGCACAGGTTTCTGCGGAAACAAGGGGAGATGGAGAAGAGAGGGAGAGAGAGAAAATTAGATGAGGTGATGGTCAGAGAGAGGAAAGTGGGAAATGGAGAAATCAGAGATGGAAAAGTTTTTAGTGAAAACCAGATCTAGGTATTGGCCATCCTCGTGGGTGCTGGCTGCAGTCCACTGTTGAAGGCCAAAAGAAGAGGTTAGAGAGAAAGCAGGAAGCCCAAGGTAGAGAGGGGTCATCAATGTGGCAGTTGAAGTCCCCAAGGAGAAGAACAGGGGAGTCTGAGGAGAGAAAGAAAGTGAGCCAGGATTCAAAGTAAGAGAGAAAGGCAGATGAGTAGAGGTAGGTGAGCGATATATGACCGCTACATGAACAGGGAGTGGAGAGAAGATCTGGACAGTGTGAGCCTCAAAGGAGGGGAAAAGCAAGAGAGGGAGGAGTAGGAAGGGTTCGGTAACGGCAGAGAGCAGGAGCCCCACACTTCCACCCCTGCCATCAGGGTGTGGATTGTGGGTGAAAGAAAGGCCACCGTAAGAGAGGGCAGCTTCCAGAGCAGAGTCAGACTGAGTGAGGGGTTGTTGAATGAGTATAACACAGTTGGAAGCAGGTGGGTATTAGCCCCTCTGCCTTCAAGTGTGTTCACCAGCGCTCTTACCTATTAACCTTTATATATATTCAATGACATATAAAAAAAGGAAAAATAAAATAACAAGGGATTTACACAGCAAAAATGGAAACAATTATTACAAACAATTAAATTATGATACTTAATGTCCATGAGATTTGCTTTTTGTGGTCCCAAATATAGAGTCCAATCTTGATCTCCAATGGGTATGCAGCCTCTTTGCATCTGGAACCAACCTCGGGACCAGGAAAAGCTATAGACAGGGGGAGAAAAAAGAAAAAAGCGCAAGGCCCATAGGGTAGTATTGTTAGATTTATAGTCAAATAAAAACGGTTATAAAAACTCACAGAATAGAAGTTGGTACAAGCATCTCGGTATCGATAATAACCGCAGGAACAGGGGTGCCAGGACGCTTCTGCTCTTTTCGGTGCGGTGATATTCAGCCCTCCTCCTCGTTCCGATCAGTGTCGTACCGCTTCCGCGTCAGCTGACTCGTGACGTCGGCGCGTGACGTCGATCAGGGGGTTGGATTAGGGGCGGTCACCTGCTTCCTCTTCGAGCACGGAACTCCAGGAGCTCCGATCACTGCGTCCTCTCAATGCCGAGTGTTGACTCCCAACTAACAGCAGCAACCTTAGCAATGTCCGCCCTACGCGTTTCAAGGACGCTTGTCCTCTTCGTCAGGGGCACGTTCATTGCTGGTTGCTCGAGTCTCAGTGTTATATAGCATACATGTGTTAATTAAACAATTAATTATTTGCATCAGTGCCAAATTGGTATTAATCTGCAGTGTTCCCACGAGTATGCAACATGATTAAAAGATAATCTTTAATAACATACAACATAATTATGTAATGAACAAAAGTTAAAACATCAAATTTATTATACCACTTAAAATAATTTTGTGTTAATTAAAAAACTCTGTGAACACTGCAAGAAAATACTGCACCGACACACTTTATTCGAGCAAATACCCGGTATGTACCTGGCAGATACCTGGAATGCGCCGCTCCTCACCTCTGACAAGCCCCGTTGCGTTTGCCTTCCCAGCCTGGGTTCATGCCTGGCTGATGGGCGGCTGATCTGTTAAATGATAATGATTAGGATTTAATAGGCTGCAATGCTTCGCGTGTCTACCAGATGGCATAAATTCATGAATTGTAATGCAGTATATATATATATACTGTGCAGTATTGCAGCAAGCGGGAATAAAATGCTTCAATCCCTGCCTGGAAAATAACCCAATGCACTCGGGCAGAAAACAGTCACAAACCTCAATACACCCGGGTATACCCGAATTCGTGGGACTAGCCGAGCTCGAATAAAGTGTGTCGCCAGTGTACCATTACATTATATTGATTCATTGATTATTAAATAGACATTGTAAAACATTGTAAAAACAAAATGTTAATAAATTATCTAATTCCATTTATCTGTAATGATGACATTAAAAATTATTTGGTATTATAAAAAAGCTGCCATATCAATTTCTTCGTTGAGCCCATTAGGAGACAAGGTGTTAAGCTGATGTATCCAAAAAGTCTCTCTTTGTCTCAGCCTTAGCACCCTGTCTCCTCCATATTCATTGGGCCCTATGTGTTCTATTCCAGTGACCTTTAATTTTGCTGGATCCTTATTGTGTTTATAAAAGAAATGTCTAGGAACACTGAGTCATTAATCCTTTTAAAATATTATTTCTATGTTCTAAAAACCGATTTTTAAGACTTCTTTTAGTTCTACCTACGTATTGTTGGCCACATTCGCATTCCAATAAATATACTACAAATGTAGTTTTGCTGTTAATTAGATCTCTTATCGGATATAATTTAGATGAGTGTTTTGATTTAATTGAGACAGCCCCTTTATTTATATGTTTACATGTAATACACCTACCTCCACAGCAATAATTGCCTACTGTTTTGGAAGATACTAGCGTTTTGTTTCCAAGTGTTTTGACTTTCCTTAGTTTAGAAGGTGCTAGAATGTTTTTAATGGTCCGTGCTCTTTTATAAACTACTCGAGGTCTGTCAGAAATGATTGGTGCTAATACTGGATCACACTTCAATATATCCCAATGACGGGTCATAATGTTTTTAATTTTTGTAGCTGCTCCATTATATTGTATAATAAATAATGCATCCTGAGTATCCTGTCTAGTTTTATTGCTACCATTCTGTTTTAGTGTGAGTGATCTGTCCATGTTCAAAGCTCTCTGATAGGCCTGGTGTACATTATGTTCATCATGACCCTTTGTGATGTGATGTGGAATCTTTATACACAAATATATTACACATAGATGGATTGCTAGCATTAGATCATTTTTTAACAAGGGATGTTTCCATGGCAGCTACACAAAGAGAGTTTATTTTAGATTGTGTAGAATTTATTTTAAAGAGAAATTATTATAAGTTTCAAGATTCATTTTATCTCCAAACTAAGGGAACAGCTATGGGGACATCATTTGCCCCCAGTTACACAAACTTGATGATGGGGTACTGGGAGGAATTATTTATATGGAACCATAACCCTCATTTGGCAAACCTAGTATTATTTAAACGTTTCATTGATGACATTTTAATGATATGGAAGGGCAGTATATTAGAATTAGAAGAGTTTTTAGGATACATTAATTCCAATTGTTTTAATTTAAAATTTACGTATAATTTTAGTTCTACAAATATAGTGTTTTTAGATTTGGTTTTAACAAGTTCTGACAATAATGAAATAATTACTACCACGCACTATAAAAAGGTTGACAGCAACAAATTTTTGGATGCTGCTAGCAACCATCATCCAAGATGGATAACTAACATTGCTTATAGTCAATTCCTAAGAATTAGGCGCAATTGTAATAAAAGGGAAGATTTTGTCAGACAATCTCTATTATTAAAAACAAAATTATTAAAAAAGGGTCATGATGAACATAATGTACACCAGGCCTATCAGAGAGCTTTGAACATGGACAGATCACTCACACTAAAACAGAATGGTAGCAATAAAACTAGACAGGATACTCAGGATGCATTATTTATTACACAATATAATGGAGCAGCTACAAAAATTAAAAACATTATGACCCGTCATTGGGATATATTGAAGTGTGATCCAGTATTAGCACCAATCATTTCTGACAGACCTCGAGTAGTTTATAAAAGAGCACGGACCATTAAAAACATTCTAGCACCTTCTAAACTAAGGAAAGTCAAAACACTTGGAAACAAAACGCTAGTATCTTCCAAAACAGTAGGCAATTATTTCTGTGGAGGTAGGTGTATTACATGTAAACATATAAATAAAGGGGCTGTCTCAATTAAATCAAAACACTCATCTAAATTATATCCGATAAGAGATCTAATTAACTGCAAAACTACATTTGTAGTATATTTATTGGAATGCGAATGTGGCCAACAATACGTAGGTAAAACTAAAAGAAGTCTTAAAAATCAGTTTTTAGAACATAGAAATAATATTTTAAAAGGATTAATGACTCATAGTGTTCCTAGACATTTCTTTTATAAACACAATAAGGATCCAGCAAAATTAAAGGTCACTGGAATAGAACACATAGGGCCCAATGAATATGGAGGAGACAGGGTGCTAAGGCTGAGACAAAGAGAGACTTTTTGGATACATCAGCTTAACACCTTTTCTCCTAATGGGCTCAACGAAGAAATTGATATGGCAGCTTTTTTATAATACCAAATAATTTTTAATGTCATCATTACAGATAAATGGAATTAGATAATTTATTAACATTTTGTTTTTACAATGTTTTACAATGTCTATTTAATAATCAATGAATCAATATAATGTAATGGTATTTTCTTGCAGTGTTCACGGAGTTTTTTAATTAACACAAAATTATTTTAAGTGGTATAATAAATTTGATGTTTTAACTTTTGTTCATTACATAATTATGTTGTATGTTATTAAAGATTATCTTTTAATCATGTTGCATACTCGTGGGAACACTGCAGATTAATACCAATTTGGCACTGATGCAAATAATTAATTGTTTAATTAACACATGTATGCTATATAACACTGAGACTCGAGCAACCAGCAATGAACGTGCCCCTGACGAAGAGGACAAGCGTCCTTGAAACGCGTAGGGCGGACATTGCTAAGGTTGCTGCTGTTAGTTGGGAGTCAACACTCGGCATTGAGAGGACGCAGTGATCGGAGCTCCTGGAGTTCCGTGCTCGAAGAGGAAGCAGGTGACCGCCCATAATCCAACCCCCTGATCGACGTCACGAGTCAGCTGACGCGGAAGCGGAACGACACTGATCGGAACGAGGAGGAAGGCTGAATATCACCGCACCGAAAAGAGCAGAAGCGTCCTGGCACCCCTGTTCCTGCGTTTATTATTGATACCGAGATGCTTGTACCAACTTCTATTCTGTGAGTTTTTATAACCGTTTTTATTTGACTATAAATCTAACAATACTACCCTATGGGCCTTGCGCTTTTTTCTTCTTTCTTCCTCAGACTGAGTGAGCCAGGTTTCAGTTATATCAAATAGGAGCAGAGAGTGAGAGAGAAAGAAGTCATGCACAGAGAGGAACTTGTTAGAGAGGGAGCGAGCATTCCAAAGGACACAGGAGAAAGGGAGAGAGTAGGGAGGGTGGCAGGGGATGGGTTGGAGGGGTTGATACCAGAAGGAGTAGAGGTTGCATTTGGCAGGCGAGGACAAGAGCGTGTAGAAATAAGGCAGGGACCATGTGAGGAGGATTTGTAGGGGTGTGTTTTAGTGCAGGGGGTATAGCTGTTTAATGACTGAGGGCGCAGGTAAGTAAGGAGTTCATGTGAATTGAGAAGTGGCGAAGGAAGGAGAGATGGAGATATATGAATAGAGTTGGAGACATGAGGCTGGTAGAAAGAAGTGCATAATTTTGAAATAAGTGAGGCCACAGGAAATATAAATAGTAAAGGCGGCGTCACAGCAATAGTAAAGTGCTGAAATGTGCGGTCTGGGATAGATAATATCCTCCTCTTCAGCGTAGATCAAATCCAGGAATCAGGACCAGTAGGTGTTGTCCACTTGTTCACTCCTTTTTGAACCCCCATTTAAACTCAAGCACTGTACGCTACATCAAACATGGCTGCAAAGGCTGCTGTGCTCTTACTAATAGATTTACTGATTCAAGATCAGCCCAGTCCGTTTTAAACAGGGTTCTTGTCCTGCCTAGGTGTGAAAGCTGAATTTAATTAAGGTGTGTTTAGAGACAGAATTTAAATATAGTTTTTGTCTGCAATACCGGCCAGAAACTCAAGTCTGCGATCGCGAGTTATTGTGTCTTAATCTAATTGCAATGCAACCTATTCCCGTTAATGTGCGCACGATCCGCTATTACACAGATGTTTAGTACTGTACTGTATGTACTTCAAGTGTATTTCATTGAAATCTAAAGAGTAAAAACGTAAACACGCCAAAAAGTATTTTTAGAGAATGAAATGGTTTTTTTTGCACACGTTGTTAAAGTAAAAATGAATAATACAAAATACATCACATCTTCCAAATTTAAAATATTCTTTTTTTTTCATCTAAGTGGCTTGCTCTTGGATGTCTTGGCCTGTAAGGAAAGAGACCATATTAAATATGAATAATCGTACATACAGTAGTAGTGTGCTGTGGAGCCTTGTTGAAACGCATACAGTATGCGTGTTAGTGTTTCTGCGCATGCGTATCACTGTGGAACCTGGTTGAAAATAAAATTACTGTATGATACAGTAGTTGCATGAATTACAGTACTGTACATTACCTCATGGTCTCGATAGATGTCTTTTTTACATTAATATGGTGCGTTTTATGCATGTCATAGCATATGTTTCTGGGTTTTTTAGGTTGCCCATTCACTGCCAATGTGGTTATCTGTGCCTCCATGGGTGGCATAGGTTACCACAGGGACACTCAATGGGTTTATTTCCTACTGTGTATTGTAATGCACATTTTATTTTAATGCGTATTTATATTTTTTCAATATACATGGGCAAAAGCGTTATTGACCATACTGGTACAGTATGTCTGGTGGTAGAGGGGATGGAGGTACCGTAGTTGTCGTGGGGAGGATGCCCTTCATCCTTGCATGGCAGGGGCACTGTACTGTATAACTTTTTTATTTTCTAGATTTATATATATTTCAATTACATTAGGACTTTATGTACAGAACTACTGTAAGTGTTTTTAAATCTAAAGAGTAAAAACATGAACACCCCAAAAAGTCATTTTAAAGAATTAAATGTTTTATTTGCACCCGATAATCAAATCAAAATGAATAATACAAAAATACAAAGTTGTCTCTTTTTTCCCAAATTTATAATCTTCTTTTTTCTTCTTTGAACTGGAGGGCTCTTTTTGGACGTCTTGGTCTGTAAAGAAAGAGACTATTCAATATTAATAATCGCACCTTACATTATTCAATTCTGAGTTTTGTTTGGTTTGGGAATAAAGGACATGGTATGCATGGATTTAAGCACAGTACAGTACTGTACATTACCTGGCAGTATTGCTCATTGAGATTCCTGCACCAATGGGGAGTTTTCCAGCACATTGTCTTCGCCCGTCTCCAAACATGCAAAACATAATAGAAGCATTAAACAAGGAACTTTATAAAACACACAGAACCCCAGCAAGCTCTTTTTGGGAACCCCTGAGCCCCCACTAAATATATATGTATATAAGTGTCAAAAAGGAGAGCTATTGAGCGTGGCAAATGTATACAAAAAGCGATATAGAAGCCCAATGCTACATCCAATATGACAAAAATACACAGTAAAATACTTATTTATTCTCTTGAGAAAGGGTCATTTAGTTTAACCCTTTGGCCAAAGCATTGTAAGCCTGTGAGCCATGACAAGGCAGACCCTGTTCACAGGTCCTAACACTACCAGATAAAATACTAATATACCTCTATTAGGATTAAAATTCTCATTTGCCTCTATTAGGAGGGAGAAAGACCAACATTGGATCTATATCCAGTAAAATGAAAAGACCTGCTGACTTGGGGATGGGCGCACTTAACCTGGGAAGGAGGGGCAACTAACCTCCAACAGCTGAGACAGCTGAAAATGTTTCCCGTGTTTTAAGCCTGCCCTCCCCATCTCCCAAGTCAGCAGGTCCTTTTCATTTTACTGGATATAGATCCAATGTTGGTCTTTCCCCTTCCTAATAGAGGTAAATGGGAATTTTAGTCCTAATAGAGGTATATTAGTATTTTATCTGGTAGTGTTAGGACCTGTGAACAAGGTCTGTCTTGTCGTGGCTTACAATGCTTTGGACAAGGGGTTAAACGAAATGACCCTTTTTCAAGAGAATATATAAGTATTTTACTATGTATTTTTGTCATATTGGATGTAGCATTGGGTTTCTCTGTCACTTTTTGTGAACTTTATAAAACACAACATGTTTTAATATGTTTGTGACAGGGTGAATTCCGGATGCCTGGGAGACCTATGCTGACCTATGGTCAGCAGTCCAGCAGTGACCTGGTTAATCACAGCATGGAAAAGGCTGGGTTAATTAACCAGGTCCCATCTGCCTCATTAAGGGGCTTGAAAAACAGACTCTTGATTTGTGGAGGGGTCTTCCTGACTGAACTAGAGAAAGACATGCTGAAACTCTGAAAGGACAGAGCCTGAAATAAGGTCTGTTTATATTGGAACTCTTGCTCTTCTGTAACATGGACTTGTGAAACCCTTGCGGGGAAAAGGGCAAAGCCCTTATCAAGGACTTATGTTTTTGTTAACCCTTTATGCTGAAGAAAAGCTCTGTTATTTTTGTTCCACGTTTTTGCTGGTGGAAATAAAAAGCCTATACTCAGAACTACCACGTGTCGTTGTGTTGTCCCTGCAACAAAATTGCCAAGAGCCCTTTTATGCCTCAAAAGAGCATTGATGCGGTCTTTCACGGCTTTGAAAACAAGCTGGTTCATGTTGAAAGTACGCTCGACTTCATCCAGAATAGTTATCCATAAATTTTCTAGAAACCCCTTCTGGCCCCTCGTGACATCAAATTTTACATTTTGGCACCACCCAATGTACAGCTCATAATGGACGTTGTGTTTAAAACCTAGCATGGATAATTTGTGCACCTATTCTGCGCTTCTAATAATGTATCTCTCCCGGGTGTCCTGTGGGAGGTCGTTAAGAGTGATATCTGGGAGAGGACCAAGTCGCGTCGCTGGTTGCCTTTGCAGGGGTACACTCATGGGTGCAGCGAGTGTGCTTCAGTCAGCTGGCAAGGGCAGGTGCTCTTGGAGGATTTTTTCCTCCTATCTTAACTGTGCTCTTACCAGGGTTGTCATTGGCTCCAACACAAGGGTATATTGTGGAGACAGAGGGGTTGGGCGGGGGGCCTCCGCTGGTGTGATAGGTGCTGACGGCATGCAAGTCAATTCTGGTGATGGAGAGGGTGCACGGTGTGCATGCGGTTCCTCCAAGGGAGGAAAAGGTGCCTCCAGGTCGCCCTCCTGCTCCTGCATAGGACATACAGGGTCAGGGACACAAAACGAAAAATAGAGATCCCCAATGTCCCTGTCAATCGTCACCATTCGAACACCCATGTTACTCTCAATCCTCTCCATAAGAAGATTCAACTTGGCCTCCATTCTGTCCCTGTATTGCTGTGTTATTTTGCCAAGAATTTCGCATTGACTAAAAACATCCAACATGCGTACGACCGAGCTGGATCTGGTGCAAGGTGTGAGGGGTAATCCGGTTGGGACTCTGTGGGCAGGAACACCTCGGCCAAGCATAGATGGGTGCAGGGCAGGTTGTGCAGTTGGACATCGGTGGTCGAAGGACGTGATGAGCGGGGGACGTCTGGTTGGGCATCGGTGGGTGATGGTCAAGAAGATCGGGGCACATCTGTATAGACTTTGGTGGGTGTAGGTGAACTTGAGTGGCCCAACCCAAAAATTGTTGGTTCTTTGCCGTGGAGTTTTTGGTGCCGTTTCTTTAGGTACCTTTGACTTTCGCTGCGGGGGCTCAGAAACAGATGCTGCCTTTTGCTTTTTTGTGGCTGGGATAGCAGCAGCAAGCGTGTTCTTGCGTCCGTAGAATCGGGAACGATCCAAGAAGATGAAGCACAATACAGTATCTGGAAAAGAGTTTGTTCAGATGGAGATCAGCGTGTTGGAGGCTATGCAATTTGTGTCACCTTTTATGCACAGTATCTCTGACGTTATTCGTTGGCGGGTGTGCCCACTTGGGTACAGGTGTAAAACGTGGGCGTATACTTTACCTGTGCAGGTACATGATAAATACGCCATCACTTCTGTGGACGCAATACACATTGAAAATGCATTGCATATACCTTCATCTGTGCTTGATTTCTTTTCTAAAGCCGTCATGCCAGAAAAGTTATTTCAAAGGATCTTAGCATGAGAATACTGGAGATGTACAAGAAAGGACACCAAATAATGCGTATCAAAGCCTGGTTAGCTAAATCTGGCATCCAGGTAACACATAGCAGTGTCTGCTATCATGCCTATGGACAGACTAAAAGTGGAAAGAGGATTCACCTGGTCACAACAGAGTAAGTACTGTATACACTTATGCTCGTAAGATTCTGTGGTGTTAGAAATCTAGTTGGACTCCTGGATTTCAAATGAGAAGATTTTTTCCATCTTCTCTTTGAAATCTGTTTTTGGGCCTAGGAACAGATACAGAATATTTGAGAAAAAATGAAATCCTTCAGATATGTCCCAAACATTGTTTAAATGACTCTGCAATGTCCCCTTTTAATGGCTTCAGTACAGAACAGTATGTACACTTATCGTTCTCATTTTGTTAAAACTGTAGGGCGGCGAAGCGGCGGGTGGATGAGATCAGTGATGCAAATGATGAACAGTCTGCAGCAGCGTTTCAGTTGGTTCTGGAGAAGAGTCATAACCTAACAATATCTGAGAACAGCACTAGAGTGATGAGACGCGATTTGGGCTGGACCTATGGACCTGTCAGGTAAAGTATTTTACTGTAATATAATGCAATAGTGTTCTTAAAAGTGTAATGTAACTTGTTACAGCACTGTACTGTACCCACTGTAATGTAGCTCCTAGAGCGATAGAACAGGTGGCATATTTATTGCAGTGCAGTATTGTACAGTTCAGCTAAAGTGTTGTATGCAAAAGTGCAGGTTTACTGTTCGTGTAAAATTAATTCTTGTCAATACAGAATGCTTCCAATGAAAAGGGAGCTCAACAAGATTTAGAGTCGACCAAGCACGTGCAAGGATTGATAGTGGCAAAACTTTTCAGGATTTTATCTTTTCTGATGAGACAAGTTGTCCTAGAAAGATTCTTCACATTTGCCTTCTGCAAAGAAAGAAGTCTAGCCCTGAAACCTCGGCCCAAGCACCAAGTCAAGGCCCATGTGTGGGTTGCAATCTCGAGACTTGGACCAGGACACATAATATTTGAAGGTACAGTAAGCCAGTCACATGCTATAGTGTAATGCAGCGCTGCGCAATCTTTCCTGCTCGCTTCCCTACTTACTTGAGTCCCCCCTCCTTACCTCTCCGGCGTCAAATGACGTCATGGGGGTCACGTGACGTTGCCATGCCAACATGACTTCACATGACCCGCAGCGTAATTTGACACAGTGTTGCCATGTTGCCGAAGAGCAGGTAACTGACGTTGCAGAGGCCTCACATAATCCCCCGCCATGAATTGAAATGGCTTGGGGGAAGAGCGCAGGGCCTCTGCAACTGCTTGCACGCCCCCCCCCCCCAGGAATAATCTCGTACCCCCCCCATGGTTTGCGCACCACTGGTGTAATGCACTGTACCGGTTTATGCCATAATGCACATTTTTTCATAATTTTTACTTCTCTTTGTCCATGAATCATGGATAAAGCTTATTTTCCAGTCCATTATTGCCCCTATAGTTTAATATATTAGGGATGATTTCCCATCTGGTCACCGGTTCTTCCAGGATAATGACCCAAAACACAGTATCTCTGCTGCTTTTATGCAAGCAAGTGGAATCAACTGGGTCAGAACCCCACCAGAGTAAGTGCTGTATTGTAACTGTTTCTCGTTATCTTCAACTGTATTTATCTTTGTTATTAATTCGTCGTATTTGTCCCTAAGGTTGCAGATGCCCCTATTTGAACCCCATAGAACTGGTGTGGCGTTCGATGAAACATCACCTAAGAAAATTTGTTACGTTTGCCAACAAGGATGAACTTGTAAAAGAAATAAATAGTTTCTGGGCAAATACACTTACTGAATGGTGGAGAAACGGGTGCTGCCTCAGAAAAGAGAAGTGCTGTGATAGCACAAACAATATAGGTGTAGCGACCGAAAATATTAAAATATCCTGGCCCGAACTGTCGCTGCTGCTCAGCTGAATGAGCATCTTCCCAGGATTCTCAGGTATTGGATGCAAACAGGTCAACAGCGAGCGCACATACAGTAAAACAATAAGAAACAATGAACAATAAATGGTATGTTAACTTTCTCAGAATAAATCTGGGGTGGGGACATGTGAACTTGATATATAACAAGATAATAACCAACACTCACACGGCCATGTGTGAGTGACAATCACATCTGTTGCAGAGTGAGGTTACTTTAAAATGGTATCAGCTCCTGCTCAGGCGGCGTCTAATACTGTTCAAACGGTGCCTCCAAGAGAGATCAAGAAATGACGGGGTGGTGCCAGTCATACAATAGTATGGGGCATGGTAATGAGATATATAGATATATATACTATAAAATCACTCACACGGGCAAGTGTGAGTACCCCCTTGTCTCCTAACCTAGGGTTGCCTGGAGTGTTCTTCCTTCACGTCACTGGCAGGGGGCCCTCAGAAAGATGATAAACATGGCATGTATCGTTTCATATACATACGTGTTCAAAGTTAAATGGACATGTATAATGTGATGAATAAATATATAAAATTCACTCACATGGGCTTATGCGAGTGCCCTCCTATCTCAAAATTGATGGTATCACAGGACGTATTCGTCTCACACCTCGATACGGACAGGTATCCCCCCCAACCTAGGGTTGCCTTGGGGTATTTCTCCTACACATCAGTTCCAGGGTGCCAGAGGCTATTCAGAGTGCCCTCCTATCTCAAGATGGTTGGTATCCCACAATATGCTTGTCTCACACTTCAATCTCCCCGTCGTGTAATAACAGATGAAGGAGATTGCGTGTAAGGGATGACAGTTTATTACATAAAAACAGATAAAAGAATAAAAGTACAAGTATGCCACTTACACATAGAAATCTAATAAACTGTGCGCCTTGGGTTCCTGCTATGTTGTTGTTGCCGCCACGTCTGGCGGTGCTTGCAGGAAGTTTCAGTGAGCTATGGTGGCTGCAACAGGTAAAAAGGTCCTTAAGGTTTTGACCGACCGGTTTCGCTATACAGCTTCGTCTGGTTCATAGGATCCTGTGGTGCACCCGCTCCTTAAATATCCTACACATGGAGGGTGGGAGTATTCAAATTCTTAAACTGCGTCAAATGATTTGCAGATACTCTAAAGTTCATCCGGGCCACACATAGGCTTGATCGTTATGTATTTGATCTGCCTGTTAGACCTTAATCATATTGCGAGAGCATAATATGTATTCCTGCATTATAGGATAATGAAACGCCACAAATAGAGGCTGAGTACATGCCTTTAAGTGCTAATAACCTGCGTGATGTCCATATAGCATAGACATACCTATAATCCGAAGAAAGCACTCTGCAATGTAATGGGAATAGTAGTCTAATGCTGATTATGAAAAAAAACATGTTTTTACATATATACAAAATAAAAACAATATGGGCTTTTAGTCCCTGAAGGGGGATCAAAAATAAGGGTAAATGGCATCTTTGATGAGGCTCCCTCATCTGAGTACTATGGACCGCATGAAACAATCATAAAAGAACACGATCATAAAAACAGGCACAGCATGTGCTTCATTGCAGAGGTAGATATTACTAAATACTCTTCTGAATTTGCTCACATCTGATGTACAAAGTTCATGTATAAGCCCAATATAGAGAGCTTGACTGAAAACATATGCCATAATCACAAAATAAGCACAACAAAGGGTGCTAGTAAATGGAGTAGTGGTTATCCATAGACAGTGATGGTAACAGCTAACTGACATTAATCACACTTTATGCAAAAGATGGAAAAGTTCCTACATTTGATGAGAGGATAAGCGGGCCCAAAATAACTGATAACTGCAACTTTCATAATCAATGACAGTGATAGTAACAATATATTGGCACAGGTGGTCTGAGGCAACAACGTATATCTCAAAGGTATATGGACTGATTTTCTGATGCCAAATTTCTTCCTATAAAGACAAGAATATTCCAATGTCGATGAAACAATAAAATACAATACAAAACCTACTTCGAGAAACTGTATCTTGGTATTAGATGTAAAAAAGAACAGGGATGGACGGCACTCAAATTGAGTCAGAATGATAATAATAATAATCTGCAAGATGCACAGGGGAACAAGGAGGTATATTTGTAGATGTATTGGGGGGAGTGGGGTATATTTGTAGATGTATGGGGGGGTGGGATACATTTGTAGCTGTATTGGGGGGAGTGGGGTATATTTGTAGATGTATTGGGAGGGAGTAGGGTATATTTGAAGATGTATTGGGGGTGGGGGTGAATTTATATATGTATTGGGGGGTTAAGTAAAAGTTACACGCTAAAAAATAAAATTTCCGTGGTAGGTGCGGTATGGGTTGGGGGGGGGGAATGATTTCTGTTGGCGGCCCTGATCTCTCTCTCACACACCTCCCTGCATCAGAAACTATCTGATTGGTTACAGCCTGTCACATGGTGACCTTCGCTGTAATAATCACATTTTACTGACAAAAGAGAATCGGGTCGCTCCGTTGCGCCTACTATAAGCGCATGCTACAGATTCAATAAATTTGTTTTGAAGCGACGGCGCATCGCCAGCACTGTAAGCGCAGCCTAAAAAACCTTCCAGTGATAGAAGGCTCCTTAATGTCCATGTGCTGTAGGGCGTCTTCCAGCTACGCAAGGGGTGTGTGTATGTACAGGCATACCCCGGTTTAAGGACACTCACTTTAAGTACACTCGCGAGTAAGTACATATCGCCCAATAGGCAAACGGCAGCTCACGCATGCGCCTGTCAGCACGTCCTGAACAGCAATACCGGCTCCCTACCTGTACCAAAGCTGTGCGCAAGCGGGGAGACTATAGAGCCTGTTACAAATGCGTTATTTACATCAGTTATGCACGTATATGATGATTGCAGTACAGTACATGCATCAATAAGTGGGGAAAAGGTCATGCTTCACTTTAAGTACATTTTCGCTTTACATACATGCTCCGGTCCCATTGCGTACGTTAATGCGGGGTATGCCTGTATATCTTTTTGTATAGCCTCACCAATGTATCCAGTACCTTACAGAATTAGCAAGACAAATACAGGGAATTAATATACAAAGTTTCACACGTGCATTAAACTGGTGGTTAAACAATGGGGACTAGAGAATCCCTGACCCACAGAGCTTACAATCTAAATGAAACAGGGAGATTTACAGTATACAATAAGTGCAAGTGCAATATAAAATATTTTCAGGTAAGATGAAAGTGAGGTACAAGGACTAGTCCGAGGCCCAAACTAAGCAAATAATTCATTGAAGAGATGAGATTTCAGGCATTACTTGAAGATTGGTAGGGATGTGGGTTGGTGAAGGTTGAAGGCGAGGGAATTGCACAGCAAGGAGTCAGGTTAAGGCTGAGTTCCCGGTGGTGACGGAGGCGCATGCGCGCCACACCCTGGCCCTCTATGAGGCAGGCCCTAGTGGCTGTGTGTGGGCGCGCAAAGCGTACGCTGGCAGGGAAGACACATGTCTTCCCATGCCGCGGTTACGTGGCAACATGCAGCCAATGGCAGGGCAGATATGCCCGTCATGGCTGCGCCCCCCGTTATGGCCCCGCTTCCTGCTCTCCCCTACAGACCGTCGATCGTGACTGTAGTCTCTGCACGCACTGCCATGCTGCCAGGCGTGCGTGCAGCAGGGAGGACTGTGGCCGTAGCCTTAGATGTGAGAGTTCTGAAGAGACAAATGGAGCAGAGAGGAGACGGCCCTCAGCAGAGCTAGAAGGGGATAAAAGCTGAGATGTAAGAGAGGATAGAAGAATATAGAGAGAACGAGAATCTGCTAAGTAATGCAGTGTTTGATGGGGAGAAACTGAAAGGATCTCATGAGAAGAGGGAGCGAGACAGATCAAAAAGAGAGGGAGTGAATTCTAGTAACTGTGTTTTGAATAGGTGTAGAGTGGCGTTGGAAGAAGGGAAGGCCAGAGAGGAGAAAGTCTCCATAGTTGGAAGATGAGGGTATGCAGGAGTTTTAGGAGAGGGCAGACTGTGGAAATGTTGCCGAGAGAAAATCTGCCAGATTTATCAACAGCATGAATGTGAGAGAAGGAAAGAGAGGAGTCAAATATTACACCAAGGCCGCGTGCTTGGGAATTATATGAATAGTATTTTTGACTGACAAAATGACGCAAAATGGAGCAGTTTAGTTTATGTGGGTCTTATGGCAGAAGATTACATGGGCAGTGTTGTCGCTGCATCACTTAGATTGTAAGCTCTCCAGGGCAGGGATTTCCATTCCTCTTGTCTGATTGTGTTTGTTGCACTTATTGTATTATAATTCCTTGTTCTGTATTGTTTCTGCTGTAAAGCGCAGAGTACACTGTCGGCGTTATATAAAGACATACATACATAACATGGGCATCTACAGTATCTTTACACTATAGGTTGCTGTCTGGTTTAGTTGATATTATTAACGCACTAATATGATAGACCAGGAGTTCCTTAACTTTACTTCTCATGGACAGTTTCAATGTTAATTATTTGGAGGATGTACCCTTAAATAACGTATACAGTAATAAATACAAGATAACTATCTCTATCTATGATTTCACTGTGAGAGCTGCTACAAATAAATGTCAGGTCTTCCGGAACCACCACCAAAGTTATTAGGGGCCACTGGGTGTCCATGTGCCACAATTTTGAAACCCTGGGTGAAGAGAATATTTTGTTAATTATGCATTGGTGAAATATATTCTTCAGTGTTTTGGATTTGTAATTTGCTTTCAGCAATTTGATTTACAGATTAAAAACATTTACTCTGTCTTTTTTGTTTACGTCTGTTAGAGAACAGCCTGAAAGAAGAACTGAACTTGAGCTCCGATACATCCAGAAGCTGGCTGACTCCTCGCAGCCCAGAAGTGCCAAAACACAATTATTCCTGCCACATGGTGGACACATACAAGGAACCAGTGGCACATGGTGAATTTACAGACCTTGTACAGCACACAGCGGAGACGGACTCTAAATATTTGACCAGCAAAAGGTATGCAAGAGATTTAAGAAGAAGCCACGGTGCTCAGCCTTTTCTCTGTTGTCAGTGTGGCAAAAGCTTCTCACTGGACAGGGACCTGCTCACACACCTGTGTGTCCCCACCAGAGAGCAAACCTTTACATGTACAGATGGTGGGAGCAGTTTCTCACTGAAGGGGAAACTTCTTCCACACCAGATGATTCAGACAGGGGAGAAACCATTCACATGTACAGAGTGTAGTAAAAGCTTTGCCACAAAGAAGGAGCTCCGCAACCATGAGCGGATTCATACAGGGCAGAAACCATTCACATGTTCAGAGTGTTGTAAAAGCTTTTCTAAGAAGCAGAGCCTCCTCCAACATGAGTGGATTCATACAGGGGATAAACCATTCACATGTACAGAGTGCAGGAAACAATTCAGGAGTAAGAGCAACCTCCTTATGCACCAGAGGACTCACACACGGGTGAAACCATTTAAATGTACAGAGTGTAATAAAAGCTTTTGTACAAATGTGGAGCTCCTCAACCATGAGCGGATTCATACAGGGGAGAAACCATTCACATGTACAGAGGTTGGGAAAAAATGCAGTATTAAGAGCAACCTTCTCAAGCACCAGAGAATTCATACAGAAGATAAATCATTCATATGTACAGAGTGTGGGAAACAATTTCAATTTAAGGGTACTCTCCTCAGACACCAGATGATTCATACAGGAGAGAAGCAATTCACATGTACAGAGTGTTGGAAACAATTCAGTACTAAGGGCCACCTCCTCAGACACCATATGACTCATACAGGGGAGAAACCATTCACATGTGCAGAGTGTAATAAAAGCTTTTCTACAAATGCGGAGCTCCTCAACCATGAGCGGATTCATACAGGGGAGAAACCATTCACATGTACAGAGTGTGGGAAACAATTCAGCGGTAAGAACAACCTTTCCAGACACCAGAGGATTCATACAGGGGAGAAACCATTCACATGTGCAGTGTGTAGTAAAAGCTTTCCTCAGAAGAACGGTGTCCTCGAACATGAACGGATTCATACAGGGGAGAAACCCTTCACATGTGCGGAGTGTGGAAAACAATTCAGTATTAAGAACAATCTCCTCAGACACCAGAGGACTCATACAGGGGAGAAACCATTCACATGTACAGAGTGTGGGAAACAATTCAGTACTAAGAGCCACCTCCTCAGACACCAGCTGGCTCATACAGGGGAGAAACCATTCACATGTGCAGAGTGTAATAAAAGCTTTTCTACAAATGCGGAGCTCCTCAACCATGAGCGGATTCATACAGGGGAGAAACCATTCACATGTACAGAGTGTAGTAAAAGCTTTGCAACAAAGAAGCAGCTCCGCAGCCATGAGCGGATTCATACAGGGGAGAAACCATTCACATGTTCAGAGTGTTGTAAAAGCTTTTATAACAAGCAGAGCCTCCTCCATCATGAGTGGATTCATATAGGGAATAAACCATTCACATGTACAGAGTGTGGGAAACAATTCAGTACTAAGAGCCACCTCCTCAGACACCAGCTGACTCATACAGGGAATAAACCATTCACATGTACAGAGTGTGGGAAACAATTCAGTACTAAGAGCCACCTCCTCAGACACCAGCTGACTCATACAGGGAAGAAACCATTTCCATGTACATAGTGTGGGGAAAGCTCCTTACACACGAGAATTCATACATGAGATAAAACATTTGATTGTTCAGAGTTGGATTGGTCAATATACTGGTAGCATAGTAATACTTCAGTAATAAGAATGGGCAGTAACGCAATACTTACCATTACTTCTTACCATGGCATTCCTATCAGCAGCTGCAGGGTGGGAGGGTGTCAGAGAGAGGACAGAGGGTGGGTCGAGTGGAATGGGAGCAGGTCCGGGTGCCCCATGACTCTCATGCTGCTGCTATAAGGAATCCTCCAGCTGGTAATCTCACCCCTCCCTATTAACCACTTCTCTGCCATGCCTCTTAACCCTTCCATCATGACTCAATCACTTCCTCTCCTCCCCCACATTTCTGTCAGCTCTCATGCCCATTACCCCACGCCTCCCCATGGCCTATTAATGCGTACAGGAGAAGTGGGGTGGAGTATTTGTAAATGATGAAGAAAAGGGGCCTTACTGTGGGTGTAGTTTGTTTATTATAAATTAAATTCTTAAGATTAAAATATTCTGGGGCGTGCCGATGACGTCAGCCAGAGCAGACGGGTGAACGGAGAGCTCCGGAGACACACTCAGATAATCACCTAATATAGGCACTTTTCGTCCGGCAAAAAATCCCCCAAAGGCTCCCCCTTACCTACCAAAGCATGAGGGATGTCAAACAAGGGGAAAAACCAGCCGGCCCAGGGGGTTGGCAGGTATTTCACCCCCGCGAAATAGCACACCGATGCAGGGGGGAAAAAACAAGATGGCGGATCACCGCCAGGCACACGAGGCAAACAAGGCATCTCAGACCCCGCAAGCCCCGCTGAGAACTCCCCCCCGGACGGGGGAATCAAGAAAGAGTTCCTCGAGGAGCTACACGCCAAATTGCAGAGATCATTGCAAGCTGATCTTAAGGAAGCGGTTACAGCAATTAAGCAGGACATTCAAGGCCTCCAGGAGCGCACCACGACACTGGAGAATCGACTTGAGGAGGCCCTGCAACACCAAGCTGATGCCGATGAAGAAATAATTCGGCTAGGCCAGGAAATTCACTCACTTCGCGACGGCCTGGAGGACCAAGAAAACCGGGATCGCCGCCAGAATCTACGGATCCGCGGCATCCCGGAAGCGGTCCAACCCGGCCATCTGAGAGAATACCTAGCGGACCTATTCACCTCTATATGCACAGACCTTGAGCAACGCGACATGGAGATCAACAGAGCGCAGAGAGCGCTGGGCCCACGATCTGACGACGCGAACCGCCGGCGGGACGTGATCGTGCGGCTCCACAGTTACTCTACTAAAGATAAGCTCATCGGAGCGTGCCGAGAAAGAGACACTATAATGTTCAGGGGCGAACCACTCCAGGTCTATAATGACCTGTCGAAACTAACGGTGGACCGCCTGAAAGAGATACGCCCTCTCACACTGCTCCTCCGCGAAAAGGGGATAAAATACAAGTGGGGATTTCCCTTTAAATTGGTTATAAACCACAAGGGCAAATTCCTCTCAATACGGTACCCTGAAGATATGGAACATCTAGCGAAGGCCTTGGGCCTTCCCCTGGAGCCTCCCTGGACCGCCGAACCAACCGGAAATCGACCCCGAGAAAAGGAGGACCCGCCAGTAAGAGCTTCAGAAAGGATCGCGGAGCAACGGCACTCCCGCGATAAATGAGGCAACTGCAGCAGCACTCACGCAATCTACTGTCCCGTGAGAGCTCCATAACCTGTTCCGGGAAGGCAAGATAGCGACACGAGAGGCCTTACCTTTCCAGGGGGCGCCCCATCGATTTTCAGACGGCCCGCAACTGACGCTGCCCCCCTACGCGGTACATCTCCGTTTGTTACCTGTTCATCACACGGGACTAAGTGACGTGCCAGCCCAGACACCGAGAGGCCAGATCGAGAGAGGCACCTGAGTAACACCAAACCCTGCTCCGCTTTGTTCCTCTCCCCCCCCCCTCGGCTGAGGGTGGACCGGCACACCACCTGAGGCCGCGAGTTGAGGCAGACCCTGACTTTTCTTGGACGATGTGCGACAGAGCCTCAGGACAAACTAGATCCAGTTTGCTGCACCCCGCTGAAGATCTCTAAGGGACAGGGTCTGTAACGCAGAAGCACATATACACAGTCAGTTAGTTTTACCCCTACAACCCCAAGTTATATAACTTCCCCTGGTTGCGCGCAGCGCTGAACGTTGACACAGAGTTTAACTAGCTTTAGATAAAGACCCCCCCTCACCCAGGCCCCCCTCCCCCCCTCACCTCTCCCACCCCCTCCACCACCACACCCCCCCCACTTCCATCACCGCCCCCCCTTCCCCCCCACCCCCTCTAACCCGCGAACCCCTATCTTCCCACCCTGAACTTGCCTCTTTACCTCCCACACCCCCCCCCCTCAATGGAAGCCCCCATGGTCAAACTCAAACTGCAGATTAATAAACAGATAGGAGACACGAGACTGGGCTAGGAAGCCAGAGAAACAATCAATAGTGAAGTGCGTTTTTTTTCTTTTCTGTTGTGTCCTGATGCGGTTGCTGTATACTTATCATGCAAACGATCAAATGTATAGTCTACAAGGTCTGAAAGATGCTAGAACTAATGATGAACCCCCTCCCCCCGTCTCCTTTTCCTCCTAACCCACACCGCTCCTTTTCGAGGATCTTTGCGACATGCCTAAGTTTATATATGAAGAGTCACGATACCGAGGCCACTAAAGGGGGCCTTGGAGCCCTCCAATTACTGTAATGATACTACATGTAACCAATCATGTGCAAAATATATGATGCTTGACAAGCAACCCTGGGTAACCACCAATGTGATTATCACGCACACATACAAAGGTACAATAGACAAGGTTTATATGATGCCTGCTCCAAAGACGCAAATCCCCCCACCTCCAACCCCGCCACCCCCCCCCTCCTCCTCCTCTTCCTCCCCCCCCTCCTTTCCCCCCCTTCCCCGCTCCCCCCCTCCTTTCACATCCACTCCCCGATCACCCCATCCCCCTCCAACGACCCATAGACTCACGGTTTAGGAACTGGTTAAAATGTGAAGGGCGGCTTCAAACGAGTCCACTACAGAAGGCCACAGGGCTCTCCATTTGTCACGAATGTCCTATATGCAATTAACCATGCGCACAATGTGTATAATATGTGATGACCGACATCTATCCCCATACACAACGCAAACTGATCTCCCCCCGCCCCCACCCCTCCCCCCGCCCCCACCCCCCCTCCCCGATCCTCCCCCCCCTCCAATGACCCATAGACTCCCGTTTCAGGAACTGGTTACACTGTGGAGAGTTGTTTCAAACGTGTTTACCGCAGGAGGCCACAGGGCCCTCCAATTGTTGTGAATGTACTATATGCAATCAATTGTGTGCACAATGTGTATAATATGTGATGACTGATATCTATCCCCATACACAATGCAACCCGCGCTTTAGGCCAGACCGGATCTCAACCTTTACGACCCTTTCAGGGTCGACTTTCTTCCCCCCTATCTATCCCCGCTGTTACTGTCCCAGCGGGCCCCCTCCTCACCCTCCCCACCTCGACTGAGAACCCCTAACTTTAACTCAACTAAAGAATATACCGACTCTCGAAGGGGAGCAAAGCCCACTCATTTAAACCCGAACCCATTGTTCCGTACTAAGAAGGGAGAGCTCTCACCAACTAGAAGAAAATCTAGACAACATGGACCATCAGAAAGCAATAAAAATAGTTTCCTTGAATGTCAAGGGCCTAAATAATAATAGAAAGAGAAGACTTGCTCTCCAGGAAATAAAAAAGTCCGGTGGCGATGTTGTTTTCCTCCAGGAGACCCATTTTACGTCTCAAGACCCACCCAAAACATTTCAACAAACATATCCGATGAGCTACTTCTCATCATTCAGTAGTAAACGCAGAGGGGTTGCCATTCTGATCCGTCAGGGCACCCCATTTAATCTAACAAAAATTACGGCAGATCCAGAGGGAAGATTTATTGTGGTCTACGGCTCACTCTCGGGTTCGGCAATCGCCCTAGTTAACCTCTACGCCCCAAACGAGAACCAGACAGAATTCCTAAAAAATGTTCTGGAGAAAATTGACCCAAAGTATATATCCTTGCTACTAATTGCGGGAGATCTGAACATGGCTCTCAACCCAAATGAAGATAAATCGAACACTCCTGGACGACAACACTCAACCCAGTCCCAAAGACTGGGGGAAAAAATTAAAGATATTATGGGTGAGTTTTCCCTAGTGGACATTTGGAGAACACAACATCAGGGACAAAGGGATTACACCTTTTACTCGGCACCTCACCAGACCTATTCCCGTATTGACTATTTTCTTACAACCAAGAATATTCTAGAGGCCGCTACTAAATCGGACATAGGCCCTATCACGTGGTCAGATCATGCTCCCATCTCCCTGACCCTATCCATCCCATTTGTCAAATCGACCTCATACAGCTGGAAACTGAATGACTCCTTATTGAACCACATCGAGATTGTAAAGGAGATCAAAAAAAACCTCAAGGAATATTTTAGAATAAACAAGGGTTCAGTCTCAACTCCAGCAATCCTGTGGGAAGCCCATAAGGCGACAATTCGAGGAAACCTTATCTCAATTGACTCCCACAGGAAGAAAACTAAAACCAAATTAACCAAAGAGCTGTCAGATAACATAATCAAACATAATCAAATTAGAACAGTTGCACAAAATTAACCCCTCTCGGAAAATATACAAACAATTGAAAAACGCTAGAAACGAGCTACAGGTGATCCAATTGGAAAATGTAGAAAAGGCTCTCAAATTGACGGGTCAGAGGTATTATGACAAAGGGAACAAGGCCGATAGACTTCACCACATTGTGTCACGAAACGCGTATGGAGAGGGAGGAGCTAGAACTGACACGGTCTTCAGAAGCAGGAGCATAGAGATCAGGAGAGACGCCAGAGTGTGACATCACGAGGCTTAGCGCGGGCTGACGGCAGTTACCCGGAGAGGTGAGCAGAGCACATTCTGCAGTGCTGGCCACCTCAAGCTGAGATAGAGGAAGCTATAGCAAATAGAGGGGGCGAATCTCGCAGAGTAACTACTGAGAGTTAGACGCCACTTCAGGGTTTGCAAACAATAGCGCCATCCTCCCAGAAGCCTGCCTACCTGATTGTATCAAGCTGCGGACGGCACGTTGTCAGCGGTTTTTATACAGCCTGGTTTATGTGAGTAAGCCCTTGGCTGTTTTTTATTTTTATTGTAATAAATTTTTATCAATCTGCACCATCATCTTTCATGTTATTTCCTTTCTGGGAACACATGGGAACTATGACCAAGTGGTAATGCTGTGAACAGACAGAAAATCTGGAGGATAGACATATAACACGTGGGATTCGTGATATCTGGAAGAGAAGAGGTTAAAAGCACAGATTGTCTCAAAGGAACAATAACACAGCAAGTCTGTAAGTTCATTACTTTAATCTGTTGTGGAGTTATTTATGGATTCTTGTGGCTGCGCAATGGTCTTTTACATTTTGTCCATTACAGTACCGACACACTTTATTGCAGTGTGGTCGGTACCGCAAGCCGGGAGATTTCCCGGCTTGCTAGTGGCCGCCCCTCGGCGTGATGACGCGCGGTCACGCGTCTTCGGGAGCGTGCGCCCCCTGCACGCACGTCCAGGGGCTCCCCGAGGGAGCCCTGGTGTCCCGCGATCGCGGGACAGCGGCAGGGGGTTCCGGGGGACCCGGCGGACCCGGCAGCGGTAGGGAGAGCGCCCCGATCGGAGGGCGCTCTTCCGCTGCTTCGGCGCGCGCCCGTCACACTCGGGCGCGCGCCAGGCTACTGCTGCGGCCAAGAACGGGCAAATGCTCGAATAAACTTGGCCGCAGCAGTACATACTAGGAGGAGTTCGGAACCAGCAGCCAGCAATTGGATCACCATCGCTCCATCAGCTGGAATATTGAAAAGAACTTTCCATATCCATATGGACTAATCATTGGACTGGGGTATTGTTGTAGCCTGAAGCGCCGGGTCATTGCATTTTTTGTATAGTACACTTATTGAACTTGTTCAACTCATTCTTGGAAGGAAGTCCTATCCCACCCTCAATGTCGTCCGCTAATCTGGCCATAATACTCAAAGAAGGAAAGGACCCCACTCAATGCGGAAGCTATAGACCAATCTCATTGTTGAACAATGACCTCAAATTATATAGTAAGATTCTGGCGAACAGACTCAATCCCATTCTGCCGAAGACTAATACACACAGACCAAGTCGGATTTGTCCTGGGCCGCCAGGCCTCGGACAATACCCGCAAGTTATAGTCGACCATAACCACTTGACAGGCACAAAGGCCATGTTACTGAGCTTAGATGCGGAGAAGGCATTTGATAGAATTGACTGGCTATTTCTAGATCAAACATTGACAAAATTTGGCTTTAGAGATTCATTTCTGACAGGAGTTTGAGCGCTCTACCAAAACCCGTCTGCCATGGTGCGGTTATCAGGCGGAGGCTCCAAATTAAAATGGAACACGACAAGGGTGCCCCCTATCCCCCCTTCTTTTTGCCCTCACAATCGAACCACTAGCGTCTAAAATTCGAAACAACCCGGATATACAGGGTATAGTCATTGGAAAAGAACATTACAAAATTTCTCTATTTGCTGATGATATCATTCTTACCTAACTAAACCTCCCTTCCTAACCTTCAAAGGGAACTAACAGAATTTGGAAAGATATTAGGATACAAAATAAACAGCGACAAATCCGAGGCCCTAAACCTTAGTCTCCCAGATCCCGAAGTAAAATTACTCAAACTAAATTTTAGCTATCGATGGTGTTCTTCATACATTAAATATCTGGGAATTAATGTGTCAAGACATTACCGGGATTTATACCGGGATAACTACCTGAAATTATGGGAAAAGATCAAAAAAGATCTAGATCAGTGGGAGGTTAACAGATCTCATGGATCGGGAGGATGATAACTGCCAAGATGAATATACTCCCAAGAATGTTATACCTATTTCAAACACTCCTGATCCATGTCTCTGGCATTGATCTGAAAAACATACAAAACAGATTATTCCACTTTATCTGGATGGGTAAGAGACCCAGAGTCGCGAGATCGGTCTTGCTGGCATCAAGATCCAAAGGGGGCCTAGGAGTTCCAGATCTTTATAAATATTATATAGCCGCACAGCTCAAACAGGCAGTAATGTGGAACACAGACCCGGCCCTTTGCTGCTGGGTAGAAATAGAGACTCAATATGCCAAGATGCCTTCTCTGCAAGCCTGCCTCTGGAGTCTAGACAGAGGAGATAGACAGACACACAACCTTAAACTACAGGCCTCGATACACGCCTGGGAAATTTGGATGAGATATAAACACAAGTATGGCCTGTCCTCATCAAGTTCCCAACTGACACCTATCCCCAACAACCCAAAATTCCCTCCGGGATGTGGATCTAAACTGTTCGACCAACTCAAAACACGAGGTGTCAGGCGAATGCCGATCTCCTAAGCCTTGGGAAGCTCCTGAGCTATCAAGATCTGAGGGCCAAATATTAAATTAGAGAATTGGACACATTCAAATATCTTCAAATCAGACATTTCATTCGACAAATATGCCCTCTCCCAGAATACCCCACTCTCACTAAATTTGAGTACCTCTGTAGGGTCAAGACCCATCAGAAAGGTCTTATATCTGAGATCTACCGCGTCCTAGAGAACCCAACGACCTTACTACAACACGATTATATGCTCAAATGGGCCTCAGACCTGAGCATACCTATAGACCGAGAGACTTGGGAAGAAATCTGCCAGGCAGCCTCAGAAACTTCCCTATGCACCACAATAAAGGAAAATATTTATAAAATTATGTTTGGCTGGTATCTTACCCCAGCACGTTTAAACCAGATCTACCCTCTGGCATCAGACCAATGTTGGAGAGGCTGTGGCAATAGAGGGGGCATGGCCCACATCTGGTGGTCATGTCCGGAAATTGTGAAGTACTGGACCAAGGTCCAAATTTTGATAAAAGAGGTCACCGACCTAGTTCTACCTATTGAGCCACTGACCTTCCTACTGGCCAGACCAATGCCCAACATTGTCCGACCAACTAGGAAATTAATATCCTTCATTCTCACCGCGGCGAGATGTGAGATAGCGGCCTCCTGGAGGAAAATGACCACACCCGCCATGAGATCAATTAAAAAGAGAATCAACGAAGTGATGCTCATGGAAGGGCTGACCGCCATCCTGAGACAAAACCTCTCTGCATTTGACGCTGTATGGGACCCATGGATACTTCTCACCAGGGAAAGACAACCTGCCCCACCAAGGTAGAGAACCAAACCCTTCCCTCAATGGAACAAAAACTCCGAAAAGTTAGAATACTATCCAATACCCGGGTCAAATCCCCCTCAGTCAAGTGGCGAACCCCTCTCCCACCTTACCCTTCCCCCTCCCCTCCTCCTCCCCCCCACCCTCCCCTCCCTTCTCGAGGGCAATCCCCCTACTCGACAACTCAGGTTGTCATTCTATCACCCCCCAAAAAAACGTGTTAAAAAAAATTGTTAGGTACTGTGAATTGTAATGTCTATTTTTTTGATATATCAAAACCTAATAAAAACTTTTTGGAAAAAAAAAAAACATAACAAAAGGTAATGGACAAAATGTGGGTTACACACAGGGAGGAAATGTTGTCATAATTACATCAGATTTGGTGGACTCAGATTGCTTATATGTGATACAACTTTGATGCACCAATTAATGTAAAAATCCCCCCATTTTAATACAACTACAATCACATGTCAATGATAAATAACTCAGTAAAGTCATGTAAGCCAAAAAAAAAAAAAAAATCTAAAATGTATTTGCTTTTTTTTTTTTTTTTTTACATTTTATTAACAATGAAATGCATTTCTATAAGAAATATGTTTCACAATAAATGACCTTGAAAATGTTGATGTCTTTTGCTTTTTTGTTTTCTATTGGGTGCTAATATATTGCTTAATATTGTTATCATAATGATAAATTACTGAATACTGTTAAGGTGGAAGATATTTTTGTTATTGCCTAACCCAGGGGTGCGCAAACTATTGGTCCCCTGTACTCACGCCCCCCTTACCTTGTTTTGCGACATCAAATGACGATGCGGGGTCTTGTGACATATCGTTACCCCGCGTTGTCAATCTTGTGCCCCCCTGTTTGCGCACTCCTGCCCTAGCCCTAGTTCAGGATATTGGAAACAATTTAGTACAAAGTGTGACCTTCTGTTACACCCAAATATTTACATAGGAGAAACCATTTGCTTGTTCAGTGTGGGAAACAATTCAGTGTTAAGGGCCACCTCTTCAGAAACCAACAAACTCATGCAGGGAGAGGCCTCTCACATGGACAGAGTATAGGAAGAACGTTTCTTGGATGAATGACCTCACACGCCACATGATTCACACAGGGGAGATAATTTGCTTTTTCAGAGTGGGGTAAACCATGTTATACAAAGTGGGACCTCTTGTTACACCAGCAGATTTACACAGGGAGCAACTTTTTAATTGTACATAATTTGGGAAACATTTCAGCACTGAGAGGCACCTCAACACACACCAAACAACTCATAAAAGTGGATTACATCATAATCAATTCCGTAATAGGAGGACAGTCCTCAGACACCAGAGCATTTACACAGGGGAGAAACCTTTCCCATGTACAGAGGGTATAAAATGTTTCTCGGTAAGAAAACCTTGTCACCCAATTGTTTACACAGGGAAGAAGCATCTTGTGTGTTCAGACTAGAAAGAAAGAAAATATTTGTAGCCATATTTGTCCTTTGCCCTATGTAAAAAAGAACAATTACTTGACCTTGGAGCCTGCGAGGAAGCTCCCCTCCCCCAACCCACAAATAAATAAACACACAACAAAGGTCTGGAGGTAGAAAGGCTAAATTTAGACAAATACTTTATCCTCATCTGCAGTATTTTGATCCAGAGGAAGGCAAACAAAAACCCCAGTGATATAACCTCCCATGATATCTCATAAGGGGGGAAATTAATTCCTTTCTGACTCCAAGAATTGGTAATCGGATTACTCCCTGGATCAACCTCCTTCCCGTGTATACTTATTTCTGAAAAGAAAGACAATACAACATATACAGTACAATATATTATACGATTGTCATGGTATTACACAAACAAAGGGGCGGGCGGGAACTTCTTTTCAGGGAGCAGACTGCCTTCCTTCCCCTGCGCTCCTTTGAATCCCCTTAGCTCCGCCCCCCTGTGACACTGGGGAAGGGGAGGGGAAACAGCATGCAATTCAGCCGAGCTGGAGGGGAAAGGGGAAGCAGCACGAGGACCGGACCAAGGTGTGGGAGAGGGGGAGGGAAGAGAGGGGAGCCTAGCCCCTGCGGTCAGATGCCCCATCGCCAAGGGGATCCAGGCTGCTTGACCTTGGAGCCTGCGAGGAAGCTCCCCTTCCCTCCCCCAACCCACATAAATAAATAAATACACAACAAAGGTCTGGAGGTTCAAAGGCCACGGCTTTGTTTACACAAATAAACCTTGGTAAGAACCAGCGCTGCCAGCGTGCTTTCCCCCTGGGTAAAGGCCGATTTCACACCAACCATGGCATGCACACCCACAAGCTGGGCGCCCGATGGCCCGGCTGTTAAGTGATACTGGGCCCAGGGAATCACGCACAAATGAGCTGTGCTGACTCGTTACCCCGAGCTCCACAAGGCTTTAGTGTTTATCTGCACCATAAGCTGCCACCAACGGGGCTATTTAATCCCCTTAAACTAGCCCCGTACCGCCAGACCCCCAAGGCCCTTTCAAGCCCCTCCTGAAGTGTCATATTACACAAGTCTCACCCTATTTCGGATGAGTGTACCCCGTTTTGGTCGAAATAATCCACTGTTTGCTGAATTGAACTCTGGGTGATTTATCACCCAGCCTCCTTACTGTAACATACATTTCGCTGCATCCCCTTTCCAAGCCTTCCTGTGGCCAATATCTGACCACACCACTTGAACCATCCCCCTAATCTGGTTCGCTGCCAACCTTTCTCTCCCAAGTAATGCCTCGTAATAAGTTATATCCTGCCCTAAGCAGAGAACACAAATTACGATGTCGTACTTGTAGATTTTCGGTTCACACTCTCTAACGAGGGTATTGTGAGATTATTATAAAGAAAGGTCACTCAGTTTGTATAAGATAAGGTTTGTTGTTTATTGTATCACAACAAAGAAATAACCAGTAATATCACAACAAGCTAATTTATAAGCTTAACAGTAAGTTAACAATCCATTTCTAACTATGCAGAGATCATACAGCTAATATGCTCGTCATACTCACAAAACCCAAAGATATTATGATAGGTCAGCCAGTGTCATCTATGTGGTTTCCCACCTCGGTTCTAATCCAATATGGAGTCATGCAAACTTATATAGTATCTTATTGTTTGCTGCGTACGTGATATGTGACCATACTCTGTGGTTAGTGACGTATGTTGTTTATCAGGATTGACAGTTTACTGACGTATGATTTGTTTCAGCATTTACCGTTTGACCACGGCCTGTTTACGCGAGTTAGTTCCCCTTTTATTTGGATGTACCTATGTCCCAATATCCTGTTCTTTTCTCAGCAAAACAACCTATTACCTGTGACCTGTAGTAATTATGCTATATATGCCATAAGATACCTGTAATCCATAACACCCTCTCCTACACATAATTATCATATTTTTGCAAATGCAGAAAAACTATCAAAGCAGAAAATATTCATTATGTGTACTTTTGGAAGACAGTGTCACTGCTCTCTGATGTTGATGAGCTTGAACTCACAGGAGTTTGTGATGAAACGCCAAAACACCCACAACTGCGCATATGTGCACAAGTGATTCCACGAATGTGCACAATTTGTAAGAATCACCCAATTGTAAAGCGGGTTGATGTTGACGTTCATACATACTTAAGAGAGTTGTATTCCAACGGGCCCCAAAACAATGTTGATGTTTATTACCTGAACATGCAAACAACGTGGTACAATTATATGACCCGTGGCTAACAATGCTGATATGACCTTCAATTGTATAAAAAGACATTTGAAATATTTGACGATGAATGTCTCTACACTTGAAGTTGGGTTGATCACCAAGAGTTAGTAAAGATTTCTCTTGCCAAAAATTACATAACATTAGCAAGCTACGCGGAAGCAATGTTCCATTAGGAGTTAAAACTGAAAACGGTCCTAAGGAAACAAGAGAGTCCTGATACATAAAGTCTCTCATCGTATCGTGAACTGCATGCACTTTGCGTGGTTTCCGATGTGGCAAAACAAGTTCATCTAAGTACATCCTCATGGAAGTTTGATAGGACCGTGGTAGACGCAAAATTTGTGAAGTATCTTTCTTTTCGTCTGTGTCGTTGCAACAGCATACTGCAGCAGGTTAGATTTGACCTGTGTGCTTAAAAAACAGTATATTAGTATCTAGGTAAAAATATAAGAATATATGCTAGAAGTCAAAATGTGATTAAACTGGTCGCCTCTTCATCTTCGGAAGAAAAGAGAAAACACGAAGTAAAATAACAAGGATTAATATTCCTAAAATAAAAAACAATAGTGGTTTTAAATAGCCTAGGATTCCAAACGCATTTCCTAGTCCACTAAAAATACCTTTACCAGTAGTTTGTAGGCTGGTGCCTATTTTTGACAAAAAATTACCTGTCATTGGCCAAAAAGTTTTCAGTGATTCACCTAGTGTAGTTAACCACTGGGGAAAATCACCCGGGTGTAAATCAACACGTAGTAATTCACTGTGAACTCTCTGTAAAAAGGTATGTACTATATCATGTGTGAACCCTATTGTAATCTTCATTTTCTTTAAATGTGCCAAATAGGCTGTCATGTGTGGAAGTATCAGTGTGATAGCTGGTACCTGGAAACGTACACCAGATGTAAGTGTCTGATGTAACAGAGGTGGAATAAATATAGTACCATAACACTGTATACTCCTATTGACTGTGACAAGTGATGCCTGAAAAGGTGGTATATCGCAATCCTCTTCTGTAGACAATACTATGTAACTCCCATTATCTAAACTGAATTAATGTAAAAGGAGTTTGAATTGGTGTCGCAGTTATCGGGCAGTTGCTACCTTGCATTTGATCATTGCAAGGCATGTGCTGTATAATGTCATCACATACTAAATAACCTCTATCAACACATTGTATGGTGCTGATGAAAAATTCACGATCACATTTCACAGACATGTACTGAAATGGTTGAGCAACCTGCACCCTTGCGAAATAAGAACCTGTGTGTAAGTGTCCAAAATTAAGCAGTTCCCAATTTGTTGTATAAACATCTCCTGGAATAAATAATTCGTAGTATAGAAACACTTCCCATAAAGAGTCATCAGGGTTATGAACCAGTCTGTGGTTTCTTTCTCGTATGTCATAAACTGTGGTTTGTGAAACATATGCCAGGATCTCAGACTCTTTCGGACTTAAATTAAGATTCTGTGTGATCCATGTGAGATTTAAAAGTGATATGTCAACCTTTTTACTTTGCAATGTTAACCTGATGGAAGTGATGTGATTAAGAATAACCAAAGCTTTGATTTCTTCAGATAACACTGTAATGTCTGAAATTGTGTAAGAAGCAAATGTTATCAGGTGATCTCTTAACACCAAAATACCTCTCCTTAATTCTTCATCATTTGAGTCAGAGATTTGGCTTATAACAGAAACAGAATCACTCAGCAGGTGTCCTGTGGTTATAAGAACATCATCGTTAGTAAGTAATTTCCTTGTAGATGATTTACTTGAAACCTTACATTCATTCATGAAATATGTGTCATTTTCATAATACATTATGGTATTAATTGTTGCATTTGTACCCCACATTGCCTCTGAGTAGGGCATGTTAACAATATTATGTGTGGTGCACGTGTCATAATCACAGGGTTTATCATCTGGAGCTACATTCATCAAATCGCTAATTGCCCTGATTACCGTGTCTACATTAATATGTAAACTATCATTGAGACATTTCTGGAACAGGGAGTAGACTGTATAATTAGGTTTCATAATGATTATTCGCTCCACACACCAAAAACCTCGTACCCCAGAAAAATGTAAAAATCCTTGATCAATCATTTTCGGTTGCCAGTTAAAATAGCCTTCCGTGTGATTGTAATAAAAAGAACAGGGTTTACACCCGTATTTGAATACTGTATTGTCCTTATCACAGATTCCTTCATTGATCAATTTCTCCAATGTGATACCACACGCATTCTTGAAACCTTTACATGAATGGCTGTAGTATGTAGTATTGGTAAATGTATAAGATATCATAGTGCAGTAGGTTAAATAAAACGTGATAGTCAGTATGATAACTTGGCTCTTATAGATGACCTACTTACAAGAAGTAAGATAAAAAACAGCAAGTGGTTTAAAGATGGTTCTTGGAAACTTCAGCTTGTAGTGGCAGATAAATATGACCGCAGCACGCAGCAGTGAACACTAACAACAGGCTGGATGGTATTTTCATGAAGACCTCAGCTCCCAGTCAGATACACGCAATCATACAGGAATAGAGGGAAACCATAGTGTTTACCAGATAACACCAAAATTTATAGATAAAAGGTATAAGACATGTACTCACAATGTGATATACGAACACAATCACATAAGGTTTTACTTGAGGCAGTAGGTATGGTGAATCGGCAGATGGAAAACTCCAATCGAGGGTGCCCCCTCGTCCGGTCGCGGATGGAGAGCGTCTGTCGTCACGTCCGGGCCTAGGAGTGATGACTTCCGGTTGGAGCGGATAGGTGAAGGGGTAATGGGATCGCCGCACCGACACTGTGCCTCCAGGGATGAAACAGGTAGCCAGACTGCAATTCAGCTGTGCTGCTACTCTGCTAACTCGGCTCAACGCGTTTCGCTGTATACCATAGCTTCCTCAGGAGCAATAATTACATCCCCAGTGGGTTGTTGTTTAAGTAGTATGCACAATTAAGTGAACAATTGGAAACACTCAAAAAATTCAATAATTAATTACACACAGGTTCTCCCCATAAAGGGTACATAATCTCTGTGGTCCAAAAATCCTGCGCATAAAATATATTACATAAGTTTATTTATTAACTCCAATAAAATATATATTAAAAATAATAAAAATATGTGATATTATAAAAATATTCATTTGATAAAACTCAGTTGATGGGGGGGTCGACGAAGAGAAATTGGGGATGGGAGGGAGAGAGAGAAAACATAAATTAGTGGAGGGTATATGAGTCAAAAATGACAGACTTGGAACGGTATATAAAATTAAAATGTATAAAATTTATAAATATATAAAATATTAGTGTAAAGCTGACATATATTTAGACAAAAAGTGCAATCACAGTGGCTAAAGGAAAGGTGTGATTTCAAAGTCTGCATTCAGACCATTGGGCATTAGGGTATTGAGTCTATGTACCCAGTAAATCTCTCTTTTGCTCAAATCTAAGTCTCTATACAGCCCTCTCCAATGTTGTGCTACATGCTCTATAGCAGTAAAATTTAACCCTTGTGTACAGGAGTTATGAAAGTTGGAAAAGTGCTTAGAAACATTGTGTCTGGACACCGCGTCTAATATTACTTAGATGTTCTAAGATGCGTGTCTTGATGGCTCTTGTTGTCTTTCCCACATATTGTAGCCCACACGGGCATTCAAGAAGATAAATAATATAATCAGAGTTACAGTTCATATATTGTTTTATTTTGTAATCCTCATTTCTATTATTGCACTTAAATCCCTTTTTATCTTGTTGTTTATATTCACAGGCTTTGCAAGAAGCGCAGCCATAGAACCCTTCCAGTTTCTGGAGCCATCCATTCTTTTTTTGTTTCCAATTTTTTTTATTGCACTGGGGGCTATCATACCTTTCAAATTTCTCGCTTTTCTAAAAATTACCTTAGGGTATTTTGGGATTTCGTCCTTTAGAATTGGATCATTCAGCAGAACATGCCAGTGTTTGTTTATTATTTTACTAATATTGTTTGATTCTTTATTAAAAGACGTTAAAAATGCTGTATCAAGGAGGCGCATGAGCGAGGACTAGGTGAATGGAAGCCTAGAGTGTGAGCTCCGCACCCCTCGACGACTATTTAAACACTCAAACGCGTTAATATCAGTCAACTCCACGCAAAACACAGAGATTGCAGCAGGGGAAGCACTCGCAATGCCAGCCAAACCAAAATCAGACCGTACATCCACGGTACTCACCAAGTACTTCAATAAACCTGATGCGGCCCGCAAAGTTGGAACGGGCTCCCCGACGCCACCCACAGGCTTAGACTCCGAGGAAGATCAGGTACCGGAGGACTGCACGGCCCCAAAAGATACAGAATCGATCACCCGCAGAGTGATGCGAGAATTCTGCAACGAAATGAAGACATATATGCACAATGAACTTGCAGGGCTACGACGCGATATTAACAACATTGGCGCCAGAACAGACGAAATGGAGACAAAATTAGATTCCACAATAAAAGCTGTGCGCAGACAAGATAAAACCTCGGCCAATCTCCAAGAACAAATAAACGAGATAGCCAGTAGGCAAGAGGACGCCGAGAACAGAGACCGTCGTAATAACATAAGGATACGAGGTGTCCCCGAGGAGATTGCAGACCACGAGGAGTTTGTCACAAAATGGCTGACCAGCCTCTTCCCGGACAAATCTGAAGCAGAGTTACATTTAGACAGGTGCCATAGAGCCCTGAGGTCTAAGCCGCAGCCTAATGATCCCCCACGAGACATTATCACCCGTCTTCATTATTTTCGAATAAAAGAATCGGTTTGTCAAATCGCCAGAGCAGCAGGCACAGTGGAATTCGAGGGAATTAAAATGTTAATATTTCAGGATCTGTCCCCCACTACCCTGGCGAAGCAAAGGACCCTTCTGCCTATAACCAGGATGCTGAGAGACAAAGGGGTACGTTATCGTTGGATTTTCCCCTTTGGTCTAATGGTCCTCAGGAATGGTGCTGCCGTTACCCTGCGAGCGATTGAAGAAAAGGGCCAATTTCTGAAAAAATTGGGCCTACGGGGCGAAAACACTGACCTGGAGGGAGCTGCTGCGTCCACGTCCTCCCCTGAGCCGAGCTGGAGCAAAGTGACGACTTCGGCGCGAAAAGCCCAAGAAAAGACACACAATTGATACCAATTAAGGATCAATTAAGGCTTAAAAGGGCAATACCTGTAGACTGTCCGTTTGTTCGCAAAATGGTGGAATAAAGTTGGTCAATTCAAGCTGACACCCAGACGCGGCGGCCATCTTGGTACACCCAGCCGGATTTCCTGATACCAGCTATAAGCTACGCAGACTTACCCCAGGAGGCAGGAGAGCAGATGGACAGCATAACGAAGAAAAGATACAACAGCACCCCCTCATCCCCCTCAGCTGACAGCCGAGAATATGTTGGTAGATCGACGGAAAGCTGCATTACAGGCCGAGACCCAACAAGACAGATACCGCATCACTGCAATATGGACAATCAGATAACAATATATTGCAAAGATATACGGGCCCCCCAATTCAGGACCATAATGTGAATATAGCTGTTATATATAGATTCCTATTTTGTCAGGGTAATAAAAAAGTAGGAGTTGAAGATTATGCAGATGTAGGCCCGGCAGTCAAATGTATTATGATTTATAAGTAAGATGAGAAGACACATAGGGGAAAGAGGGATTATGCCCCAACTTTAATACCACTTCTACTTCTTATTATAAAGCTATGGGGTAATACTAGTAGGTAATAGCCGAACGGATGTCAGGATACATAGGGCTAGCCCTGTAACCTGGATGATCAGAGCTGACCAAGACAGTCTACAATAAGGGATATACCTGTTTTAGGGACACATTCTGCCACTAAACCCCGTTATAACGTGGTCCTTGGGGTCCACAACCCAAAGACCGCGTTACAACCGGGGTCGCGTTAAAATTTCACCGGCATCAGCTCTGGAGCTTCCTCATTACAGATTTAAATCTCCTCCATTTTGCCGCCTTACCAGTGCGCTCCTCTTCCTGCTGTCCACGTGCTCATATCTCTCTGCTCTCTTGCCGTCGTATGCCATTGTTTTTTTCAAACATTCAATTCAATGCTTTATTGACTACCAGACACAGACACAAATAAACATTAATACATTTTGTACAAAACACATGCAGGGATTGAACTCGGGACCTTCTGATACCAATGCATTGCCTCTTACCTCTACACCATAGGCTTGGTGTGACAAGACAGAACCTATAAATATATTTATCCTCTACAACACAAGGTACATGTCAATGTGAAATGTCAATGTGAAATCTTAAGTCTATTTCTAGCTGTCTATGACATCACACAGTTCTGTGGTCTAGTGGAAGAACTTCTTACCACCATATGCAAGGGTCCTGGGTTCAATTCCTGTATGAAATGGTATAATTAACTTTTTTAATAAATTATTATTTTAATTATGTTGTATAATTTATAAATATATAATTCTTTATTATTCTTTATTAAATAATAATTATTCATTAATCAATAATGATGTATTAATAATAATTCATTATTAATCATTCTTTATGATTAATTATGTATTATTAATAAGTATGATGATTAATTATTATTAGCAGTTAATTAACTAATTAATAATTAATAATTATTACTAATAAAAAAATTTAAATAATTATTAATTAATAATACTATTATTATTAATTATATTATGATTAATAAGTATGATTATTAATTATCATTAACAATTAATAATTTTGACTAATTAATAAGTATTACTAATACCTAATAATTATTAATACCCAATTAGTAATAATAATTATTAATACTTAATTATTAATAAAACTTATTAATACTTAATAACTATTAATAATTAGTAAGTATTAATAATTGTTGTTAATAATTAAGTATTAATAATTATTATTACTAATTGGGTGCTAATAATTATTAAGTAATTATTAATACTTACTTATTAATAACAATTATTAATACTTACTAATTATTAATAATTAGTAAGTATTAATACGTTTCATTAATAAGTAAGTATTAATAATTATTATTAAGTATTTAGTAATAATTATTAATTAGTTAATTAACTGTTAATAATAATTAATAATCATACTTATTAATAATACATAATTAATCATAAAGAATGATTAATAATGAATTATTATTAATACATCATTATTGATTAATGAATAATTATTATTTAATAAAGAATAATAAAGAATTATATATTTATAAATTATACAACATAATTAAAATAATAATTTATTAAAAAAGTTAATTATACCATTTCATACAGGAATTGAACCCAGGAACCTTGCATATGGTGGTAAGAAGTTCTTCATTTTTAAGTAATTATTAATACTTAATTATTAATAACAATTATTAATACTTACTAATTATTAATAATTAGTAAGTATTAATACGTTTCATTAATAAGTAAGTATTAATAATTATTATTAAGTATTTAGTAATAATTATTAATTAGTTAATTAACTGTTAATAATAATTAATAATCATACTTATTAATAATACATAATTAATCATAAAGAATGATTAATAATGAATTATTATTAATACATCATTATTGATTAATGAATAATTATTATTTAATAAAGAATAATAAAGAATTATATATTTATAAATTATACAACATAATTAAAATAATAATTTATTAAAAAAGTTAATTATACCATTTCATACAGGAATTGAACCCAGGACCCTTGCATATGGTGGTAAGAAGTTCTTCCACTAGACCACAGAACTGTGTGATGTCATAGACAGCTAGAAATAGACTTAAGATTTCACATTGACATTTCACATTGACATGTACCTTGTGTTGTAGAGGATAAATATATTTATAGGTTCTGTCTTGTCACACCAAGCCTATGGTGTAGAGGTAAGAGGCAATGCATTGGTATCAGAAGGTCCCGAGTTCAATCCCTGCATGTGTTTTGTACAAAATGTATTAATGTTTATTTGTGTTTGTGTCTGGTAGTCAATAAAGCATTGAATGTTTGAAAAAAAAAAAAAAACCCCTATGGCACGGGACGGGCAGAGAGATGAGCACGTGGACAGCAGGAAGAGGAGAGAGATGAGCTGTAAGAGGAGAGTGTAAGGCGGGAAATTGGAAAATTTGAGATGCAGGTAAGGCGGCAAAATGGAGGCTTTCAATTCGGCAGCCATGCTCAGACCGCGTTATAACCGATTCGCGGTATAGCGAGGCGCGTTATAACGGGGTTTAGCTGTATATAGCCTTAGTTATGTTATGTTAGTAAAGTTAACCACGTTGGTCTCAAAATAGTCTTACCCATCTAGAGAGTTATTAATAATGAGGTTGCTATTTCTCTGTGAATGTTCTATGAGTGTTATTTAATGTTTTTAAATTAAGCAAAGTAGAGGGAGGCCGGCTCCCATCCCCGGCCCCCGCTATGTTGCCGAAAGAGATTGTCCTGGATAGGAACAGGACACTCAACAAAGTCCTTTGTGGTGAAAAAGACCGGACCTTCCCAGTCACCATTACGCCAGTTATAGGAATCTGGGCTGCAAACTTTCACCCAAAGGCAAGAGATCCGACGGGGACTTTGATCCCAAAAGGATCTCCCAAGTTTTTGTATTTTTTGTCTTACCTTGTGTTTTCTTTCCCTACCCCTCCCTATCCCAGTTGGCCATGTGACTCACAATACTACAAAGGACTCCTCAGCCGTCCATCTCCAAATCGATGGGTCGTCAAGAAGGTAATACATAAACACCCACTCCTCACACTCAAAGATATGGTTAGGACAGTTCGGACAGAGATATTAGAATGGGCCTGATAATCTTATCACATAACGTAAAGGGACTAAATAGCCCCGGAAAACGTCGCATTGCTTTTGCCGACTATCAACGTAAACAAGCAGATATCGTACTCCTACAGGAGACTCAATTTAGTTCGATTAGCGCCCCAAAATTCTTAGATAAAAGATTCCACCAATTCTATCTCTCATCATCCACAAAAAAGACAAAGGGCGTAGCAATTATGTTCCATAATAAATGTCCATTTAAAGCAGATAAAATAATCAGAGACACAGACGGCAGATACATAATCTTAATCGGTTCAATAAATGGACAGATGCTTACTATAGCATCCATATATGCACCGGGAGATACTAAACCTAAATTCTTCACTCTAGTATTCAACAAATTGAGCAAAGTCGCTAAAGGTCCACTGATAGTAGTAGGAGACTTTAATACAACCCTCAATCCCAAGCTAGACAGATCGGGCTCACAGCTTCGCAACACAAAAACCGCCTCCCACACACTTCGCTCGGGCCTAAAAGAGAACAGTCTCATACTGCTGCGGCCAAGTTTATTCGAGCATTTGCCCGTTCTTGGCCGCAGCAGTAGCCTGGCGCGCGCCCGAGTGTGACGGGCGCGTGCCGAAGCAGCGGAAGAGCGCCCTCCGATCGGGGCGCTCTCCCTACCGCTACCGGGTCCGCCGGGTCCCCCGGAACCCCCTGCCGCCGTCCCGCAGATCGCGGGACACCAGGGCTCCCTCGGGGAGCCCTGGACGCACGTGCAGGGGGCGCAGGCTCCCGAAGACGCGTGACCGCGCGTCTATGACGCGTGACCGCGCGTCTATGACGCGCGGCACGCCGAGGGGCAGCCACAAACAAGCCGGGAAATATCCCGGCTTGCGGTACCGGCCACACTTTAATAAAGTGTGTCGGTAGTGTAGATATATGGCGGGAACAACATCCCTATGAAAGAGATTATACCTTTTATTCGCACCCTCATTCTTCCTATAGCAGAATCGATTACTTCTTTGTTTCTAGTAGACTGGTCCCGAAGATCTCCCATACTGGGATCCATGATATTTCATGGTCGGATCACGCGCCTATAGAGCTAAGGTGCGCCCAGCTAACCCTAGACAGACCTCGAGCAAATTGGAAACTAAATGAATCCCTAATAAAAAATCCTGAGACAGCCCAGGTAGTAGCCGAGGAAATTGATCAGTTTTTCAGCTTAAATAAGGGTTCTGTTAACTCCAGCCTCTCATTGTGGGAAGCCCATAAGGCAACGCTAAGGGGCGTTTTAATTAGTATCGCCTCAAGACGGAAAAAGGAACGAGAGGCAAAGATCAAGCTCCTACAAGCCAAGTTAAAAAACCTCTCGGACTCCCACAAACAGTCTAACGACCCGGGCTTACTCAAACCAATTAAAGACGCCAAAATTGAACTTAACTTACTGTTGACTTCCCAGGCTGATATTTCAATGAGTTGGTCAAAGAGGAAATTTTTTGATAAAGCAAACAAGCCAGATACTATGCTCGCAAACAAATTAAGAAATAGACCCCCTAATTATAGCATACAAGCCATCAGAAGATCATCAGGAGTCATTTCCGGTAATCCTTCCGTAATTGTCGAGGAATTTAAGGCATATTACGAGAAATTATATAATGGAGATAAAACATTACAAAATAAGGCTACGAAGCAAGCGCGTGCCTCCTTTCTCGCGAGCTCAAATCTACCAGGGTTGACGAGGGAAGAGAGAGAGGGATTGAGCTACGATTTCTCCATGGAGGAACTTACTAGCGTCATCGATAATCTAAAACCCTCAAAGGCCCAAGGTCCAGACGGCTTTACAGGCCTTTACTATAAGAAATTTAGCGAATCCTTGGCCCCACACCTGCTTACCATGTTTAACGCGGTATTAGCAGGAGATCCATTCCCAGAAAACATGCTCCAAGCATCGATCTCTATAATTCACAAACCTGGCAAAGACCCATTAGATTGTAAAAGTTACAGACCCATCTCGCTTATTAACACAGACATAAAGATCTACGCTAAATTGATTGCCAATAGATTAAGTCAGATCCTACCTAGACTGATACACCCAGATCAAGTCGGTTTTATTAAAGATAGACAAGCGGGAGACAACATCCGACGAATCATTGATCTGCTAGAAATAGCCAATTCACAAAAAGTACAAATTATGGTGTTAAGTCTAGATGCAGAAAAAGCTTTCGATAGGATCAACTGGGCATACCTACGGGCCACACTTGGAGCATTTGGTTTTGAGAATAAACTAATACACGCTATCATGGCGCTGTACGCAGGGCCGACAGCCAAAGTCATACACCAAGGCTTTCCTTCAGAGCTATTTAAGATTAAGAGTGGGACGAGACAGGGCTGCCCCCTCTCGCCCCTACTCTTTGCCATGTGCATGGAGCCATTAGCAACCAAAGTTAGGGACAATCCTGATATTTCAGGACTCCAAATTGACAACCAATCACATAAAATAGCATTATACGCAGACGACGTCCTGCTGGTTTTGTCGAGGCCACTCACCTCTCTCCCTAACCTCTTTAGCCTTTTAGACCAATTTAATAAAATATCCGGGTTTAAAATAAACCAGACAAAATCCGAGGCCCTAAATGTAACTATACCAAAAGCAGACGAAAAATTAATCTCCCTAAATTTTAACTTTCGCTGGCAACGCACAGCAATCAAATATCTAGGAGTATTAATCACAGACAACTATAGATCTCTATATAAAGCAAACTACCCTAAACTAATCAAAATATTGAAGGAGGATATAAGGCGCTGGACGAGATTCAAGATCTCATGGATAGGCAAAATATTTAGCGTAAAAATGAATCTCCTCCCACGCATCTTATACTTGTTCCAAACCCTCCCGATACCACTGAATCTGAAGGATATTAGTGAGTTACAGGCCGCCATCCTTAACTTCATTTGGGGGGGCAAAAAAGCCAGAGTTAAAAAACAGACCCTACTGAGACAACTATCAGAGGGAGGCCTAGCAGTACCTTGCTTGTTATCATACTATCAAGAGGCCCAATTATGCCAACTCTCCCAATGGCAGACACACCCAGAATTGAAAAGATGGGTTGCATTGGAGAACAAAGCTTGCTCCCCACTGGAGCTAAGCAACTTATTATGGACCCCAAAAATAGCAAGGAAAAATGCTATACACCCGCCGCTATCCTCAATGACCAATTCCTTAGCAATCTGGGATGCCACTAAATTCAAATGTGGACTTACAACCAAAAATACCTTAATGACACCACTATGGGGAAACCCCCATTTTGCTCCAGGGATGCTTAGCTCAAATTTTCAAATTTGGAAACACAATAATATAACAAGATTAAAGGATCTGGAGGACGACAACAAAATTATAACGTTTGAACAAATTAATGAGGACAAAAATATCCCACACTCAGAATTCTATAGATACCTCCAGGTTAGAGCCTTTTACAACAACTCTAAACCACATTCACCGTTGACAAAATTCGAAAAGCTCTGTCTCAGAAAGACAAATACAAAAGGACTTACATCGCAGTTGTACAGAGAAGTAATCGGTTCTAGCGTTAAAGTAACACACAAACTAGGATATATGTTACAATGGGAGGCAGACTTAGGAGAGAACATAGATATGGAAGACTGGACCCAAATCGCAACCTCTGCGGCAAAAAGTTCGATCTGCACAACATTAAAGGAGAACGCATATAAAGTCCTTATGAGGTGGTATCTCACCCCGCTTAGATTATCTAAATTTGTAAAGGGAAGCTCCCCATTGTGCCCTAGACAATGTGGAGAACCCGCAGATCTGTTACATATGCTGTGGTCTTGCCCCCGGTTAACCCCGTTGTGGGAAAAGATCAAAGATTGGCTGCAAAGGTTATTAGACATAGAATTTCCATTTGATCCCGGACTCTTCTTATTAGGCAGAGCAATACGGAGTATCACAAAAACAGAACTCATTTAATAGCTCATTTTGCTACAGCCGTGAGGTGCGAGATTGCAGCACTATGGAAACAGAATGAAATTCCTATAATCCCCAAGATTCGGAACAGAATTTGGTTCGTATGCCAGATGGAAAAATTAACGAGTTTAGTTAATGACACTGGCGAAAATTTCCTTAAAGTCTGGACTCCTTGGCTGGAACAGACAGACATCCCAGGGGTGGATAGATCCACAATACTGCATTAATAATCAGTAGATGCGTTCTCCTATAATGCGGTTGATAACGAAAGTCCACAGTCTGGAGGGCTACTAGAGCCTACGGATCAATATACTAATATTACACTATTCTCGATCTCCACCAACGCGGATTGATATATTCAGGAACGAGAAAACACTAGGGTTAGGGAGTGATCACAAAACCACACCAATTGAAACGAAATAATGAGTGAATATATGGTAATCAAAAAAGTGGGTGCAAACTGTGAACTGAAAAGTGAATCAGAAAAAGGGGGGGAAGGAAACCACACAGTGGATGTGTCTCCTAAAAGAATTCACTATACTGCACTCCTACTAAATTTTAAAATTTAACTTTTAATATATTTACATAAAACATATGTTACCAAATCGTTGTGTATAATGCATTAAAAATAAATTAAATTATCAAAAACAAGCGTCCGTGTCAGTGAGTGTGCGTTGGAATAATCTCAGACAGCAAATAGTATACGAGATAGCAAGACACAAGACGCTGATAGTCAGGGTTTAAACCCCTCTGGGACGACTATGAGACCAGGTGCATGTGTATATATATATAAAATATGACTAACAAACTCAGTGAATGATGGTATCACGAAAATACTGTAATCCTGCTTGGATTTATAAACCACAGAGCACTTAGAGATGTTAGTTTAAAGGTGTATAACCATACAGTAAGTATAAATGTGCTACTGATAATGTGATGATGGAGGGTCACTGATTCATAGCAAGTGAAACAAATGTTCACAGCGTTTTGATCAATGAATCATTTTACAGCTCACTCCAAATGAGCATGCCATGTAGAAAGCAGGAAGATTAGCACACTGAGTGTTAGTAACATAACCAATTTCAGATCTACATAGATAGAACCAGGAGACTACAGAACACTACATAAAAGCAGCTCCAAGTAGGAGACTGACAACATTGCGCGTCCAACGCGCGTTTCCCTCCAGCAAAGGAGCTTCCTCAGGGACAAATTTGCTGGGGGGAGGAAGAATGAACCCTTATATACCCAAGCAGTACCTTGATTAGAGATTGAACAATTGCCAGCTGTTGCACATGCGCAGTTGGTCAGATAACAAACAAAACCTATCAAACTTCAAAAATGCTAATTAAACAATCTGTGTCCGTTCCCACACATTTAACAACAGTATTGCTGAATTTTGAAGTTGATTCGAGCGTTTTATAGGCTTTATTTGTGTCCCTATAGTTGTATGGCATTGATCGGCAAAATTAGAGTCTAATGCGCATGCGTGCGGACTCCAAAAATCCAACAGACCAAAGTAGAACATGTTGCGCATGCGTGGGCACTTAGAGTAAAAGTTGCTGAATAGAAATCTAGGCACTGCGCATGCGCGAAGACTTAAAGGCTCTAGCCCGATGCCCGCGTAACTGCGCATGCACGGGGGATCCAGAGTCACTCGTATGAATGCGCATGTGTAAGAGATTAAAGCAGAAATGCTGCCATAGTCCAGGCGTATTGCGCATGCGTTCGGACTCTGAAATTATATTGCTTGCTGCCATCCGTGATCACGCGCAGTGCGCATGCGTCGGGACTTAGAAAATTTCATCAAAAATAAAAAATGAAAATTTTCATATCGCGCATGCGTGGGCACTTAGTAATATTTAGCCTTATAAATACACAGTATGATTCTGATTGTTCAATCAATCTGTCCTCATCCAATATAGTTAGGAATGCCCATAGTATACATCTAAGTCATAAAGGGTATATATAGAGAGCTTTACATGTGTAGTTAGTATATAATCATAAAAAGCTCATACCCTAAATTTGGCAAGTGAAAAGGGTATTATTGAATATATGACAGATAATAATCAACTAATGGTGGGTAAGGGTCTATCATAACTTATGGAATATTTTGTGCAGAGTATAATTGCAAAAGTTAGATTGTATATACTCCCCCATAGTAATATACTGCTCAATGTGTCAGGCTTGGAGGTAGTGATAGAATAAATAAAGAAAAATAAATAAATAACAGATTTATGTATATGTATATAGCAATTTTGCGTGGTATTTTAATTGTATAATTACTATTCTACACACATATAGCATACATAACGACTAGGCCCAGGACTGGGCTTAGAACTTTGGTAATACAGTCATTAATATAATGGTAATATTTAATATAATTCAATATCAAGGGCTGGGAAACAACGTAGTGGGCATGGAGAATAATGTGGCTGTACGTATATAAAAATATATATATAGTATGTATGGTAAACCATTTAAAAACAACAAGAAAACACAGGGTAAATAGCAAGGTGTAACCAGGGAAACCTGCCTGATCAAATAAAGGGTGTATAAGTAAACCCCTCATTAAGTCCATTGGGGCTCCTGGTTTTTAATTTAAAAATCCATTCTGCTTCAATACGAAGCAGTGATTGGTCAATATTACCCCCTCTCATGGGACATTTCAGCTGGTAAATGCCCATGAATTTGATGGCATTGGTATCGCCATTGTGGTGTTGTATCACATGTCTGGCAACAGATGTTTCAGCAGAGTGTTTAATGGAATTAATGTGTTCCAAAACACGTCTGCGTAGTTGTCTAGTTGTTTTTCCAACGTATCTCTTACCACATTCGCATGTGATAAGATATACAACGTTGGGAGTCCGACAGTTGATGAAACTGTCCACAGAGAAATGTGATGTGTTGTCATGATTGGCGAAAACTTTGGCCACATTTATGTGTCTACATGCTTTACACCCTTGGCAACGATACATGCCCTTCACAGGGCTCAGCCAAGTTGTAGCTCTGGGACGTTGAAAATGGCTGTTCACTAGTGAGTCCCGTAGATTTTTGGACCGCCTGCTGGTAATCATAGGTGTTGGGCCAAATCATCGTCGGCCTGTAAGAGATGCCAATGTTTGGCAAATATCTTTTTGATGGCCCACCAGCGTTTATTAAAGGTGCCAATGACTCTGATTGTTCTATCCTTAGATTTTGTCTTGTTTCTAGACAGGAGGGAGGCCCTATCGCAATTTAATGCCCGATGGTAGGCCTTGTTCAATGTTTTAATATGATAGCCACGGTTGAGGAATCTAGACCGAAGTTCTTTAGATTGTACTATAAATTCTTCAGTCGTGGAACAGTTCCTCCGAAGTCGGAGATACTGGCCTATGGGAATGCCACTAATGAGGCTTCTAGGGTGTTGGCTCTGAGCTAGTAACAGACTGTTAGTCGCTGTGCTTTTCCTATAGACCTTTGTCTGGATATTACGTTCACCATCAATATATATATTCAGATCTAAGAATGTTATTGAGGTGGTACTTAGCACAGTCGTGAGCCTCAAGTTCAGAGTGTTGGTATTTAATTTCTCCACAAACTCATGGAGTAGTTGAGTGGAACCTTCCCATAGGAGCAGAATGTCATCTATGTACCTGATCCACATAGAAATGTGGTCAGTGTACACAGAGAGATCCTCATTGAAAACGTGGATACGCTCCCACCAGCCCAGGTATAAGTTGGCATATGTCGGGGCACAAGCTGTGCCCATAGCGGTACCTTGGGTCTGGTGGTAATAAAGCCCGTCAAAAACAAAATAATTATGTGTTAGAACATAATTCAGTAGATCAAGGACGAAAGAGTTGTGTCTATTGAATCTACGGTCCCTGGTCAACAGAAAGTATTGGACAGCATTAAGACCATTCTTGTGAATAATGGAAGTGTATAATGATTCTACATCTAGGCTCACAAGAATGGTCTCAGATGTAACATGGATCCCATCTAGTCTCTTGAGTGTATCCTTCGTATCCTGAACATACGAAGGGAGACTAATGACGAAATCTCACACACATTTGGGAAACAAAAAACCCGTTCACTCCCCTCTTAGAGACAGAGGAGGGGAGCAACTACCCTAAAGGGGAAAAAAACAGAGAGGAAAACGGGGGGGGGGGGGGGGGGAGAAAAAAAGAGAATAATTAATCCCCAAAAGAATAGAAGCATTTTTAATTTAAGTAATGTAGATCTAACTACCTCACAGCTAAATGTAATTTCCAAAGGGTTGTCTTTTGCGCCCACCTGTGGGCCAAATAATTTTGAACTATTTGTGGACGCAAACAAATACATTAGAAAATTAACTGTGAAAAGGTTTTTCCTGAGCAAGAATGTGGAGTCTAGAATGTCCAACCTTAACCCAATTGTGGAGAAGGAAAGTGAAACATTTAAGCACACGACACTAAGGAATAAATCCACTTTTAATCCTACCTATTACAAGGGCAACCACATAGAGGTTTTCTACAATTTGATTGTTAAAGACTTTGGGGAGCTTTCAAAGAGTAATAAATCTAAAATTAGGAATAATATGAACAAAGAAGAGACGTCTGCGTTAGAAGAAATAACAAAAAATACTAACTTAGTTATCAAACAGGCTGATAAGGGAGGGGGGGTGGTCATCATGAACAGAGATGACTACTTAAAAGAAGCCCACCGCCTCCTAGGAGATAAAGACATATGAAGTTCTGAAAAATAATCCTACAAAAACTTTTACAAATGATTTAAAAGCACTCCTAGAAAGAGGTAGGGAATTGGGTATATTAACTGATAATGAATATAAATTTTTATTGAATGAACATCCCCAATTGCCAATATTTTATATATTGCCAAAAGTCCACAAGTGTATGAAACAACCACCCGGAAGACCTATCATCTCCGGAATTAATTCACTAACATCAAATCTGTCAGCTTACATTGACACTTTTCTACAAGGTCATGTAAAATCTCTTAAATCATATCTGAAAGATACTGCACCGACACACTTTATTCGAGTAAATACCCGGTATGTACCTGGCAGATACCTGGAATGCGCCGCTCCTCACCTCTGACAAGCCCCGTTGCATTTGCCTTCCCAGCCTGGGTTCATGCCTGGCTGATGGGCGGCTGATCTGTTAAATGATAATGATTAGGATTTAATAGGCTGCAATGCTTCGCGTGTCTACCAGATGGCATAAATTCATGAATTGTAATGCAGTATATATATATGTACTGTGCAGTATTGCAGCCAACGGGAATAAAATGCTTCAATCCCTGCCGGAAAATACCTCAATGCACTCGGGCAGAAAACAGTCACAAACCTCAATACACCCGGGTATACCCGAATTCGTGGGACTAGCCGAGCTCGAATAAAGTGTGTCGCCAGTGTACTACAGACGTGTTACATTTGTTGGATAGCTTCATTTGGAAAGATGAGTATATCATGGCTACAATAGATGTTGCGTCTTTGTACACATCGATAGAAAAGAATTAAGGGTGTGAAGCAGTCAATTTCTTTCTTAGACAAGACCCAGATATGAAAGAGCAGCAAGCTCAATTTATTACTGATGGGATATCTTTCATACTTGATAAAAACTATTTTTGGTTTGAAAATGAATTTTATATTCAAAAATGTGGCACCGCCATGGGTACGAGGTTTGCTCCCAGTTACGCCAACCTTTTTATGGGACTCTGGGAGGAACAACACATTTGGCCCGGTGGCGTTCTGGGGGCGGACTTTGTCCTATGGCGGCGCTACATCGACGATATTATTTTAATTTGGCAAGGCAGCCAGGAGAATTTAGATTTATTTCTATCAAGTATGAATATTAACACGTATAATTTGCAGTTCACCTCAACAACCAGCAAAACCTCTCTAAACTATTTAGATCTAAACATATATATAGAGAATGGCACTATGAAAACAAGATCTTATTTTAAGGACGTTGACAGCAATAATTACATCCTGCGCACCAGCTGTCACCATCATTTATGGATGGATAACGTGCCTTATAATCAATTTAGAAGGATGCGTAGAAACTGTACTGATGAAGCAGTTTTCAATGACCAGTGTAATATCCTAAAGGAACGCTTTAAAGAAAAACATTACAAGACAGACCTTCTAGATACAGCACTGGAAAAAGCCAATAGTCTTAACAGAAAGGATCTAATAGTGCCTAGGAATAAAGATAATAATACAAACACAAACTTTGATACAGCATTTTTAACGTCTTTTAATAAAGAATCAAACAATATTAGTAAAATAATAAACAAATACTGGCATGTTCTGCTGAATGATCCAATTCTAAAGGACGAAATCCCAAAATACCCTAAGGTAATTTTTAGAAAAGCGAGAAATTTGAAAGGTATGATAGCCCCCAGTGCAATAAAAAAATTGGAAACAAAAAAGAATGGATGGCTCCAAAAACTGGAAGGGTTCTACGGCTGCGCTTCTTGCAAAGCCTGTGAATATAAACAACAAGATAAAAAGGGATTTAAGTGCAATAATAGAAATGAGGATTACAAAATAAAACAATATATGAACTGTAACTCTGATTATATTATTTATCTTCTTGAATGCCCGTGTGGGCTACAATATGTGGGAAAGACAACAAGAGCCATCAAGACACGCATCTTAGAACATCTAAGTAATATTAGACGCGGTGTCCAGACACATAATGTTTCTAAGCACTTTTCCAACTTTCATAACTCCTGTACACAAGGGTTAAATTTTACTGCTATAGAGCATGTTGCACAACATTGGAGAGGGCGGTATAGAGACTTAGATTTGAGCAAAAGAGAGATGTACTGGGTACATAGACTCAATACCCTAATGCCCAATGGTCTGAATGCAGACTTTGAAATCACACCTTTCCTTTAGCCATTGTGATTGCACTTTTTGTCTAAATATATGTCAGCTTTACACTAATATTTTATATATTTATAAATTTTATACATTTTCATTTTATATACCGTTCCAAGTCTGTAATTTTTGACTCATATACCCTCCACTAATTTATGTTTTCTCTCTCTCCCTCCCATCCCCAATTTCTCTTCGTCGACCCCCCCATCAACTGAGTTTTATCAAATGAATATTTTTATAATATCACATATTTTTATTATTTTTAATATATATTTTATTGGAGTTACTAAATAAACTTATGTAATATATTTTATGCGCCGTATTTTTGGACCACAGAGATTATGTACCCTTTATGGGGAGAACCTGTGTGTAATTAATTATTTAATTTTTTGAGTGTTTCCAATTGTTCACTTAATTGTGCATACTACTTAAACAACAACCCACTGGGGATGTAATTATTTCTCCTGAGGAAGCTGTGGTATACAGCGAAACGCGTTGAGCTGAGTTAGCAGAGTAGCAGCACAGCTGAATTGCAGTCTGGCTACCTGTTTCATCCCTGGAGGCACAGTGTCGGTGCGGCGATCCCATTACCCCTTCACCTATCCGCTCCAACCAGAAGTCGTCACTCCTAGGCCCGGACGTGACGACAGACGCTCTCCATCCGCGACCGGACGAGGGGGCACCCTCGAGGAGGGATACTGAAGGGATTAGAGTTTTCCATCTGCCGATTCACCATACCTACTGCCTCAAGTAAAACCTTATGTGATTGTGTTCGTATATCACATTGTGAGTACATGTCTTATACCTTTTATCTATAAATTTTGGTGTTATCTGGTAAACACTATGGTTTCCCTCTATTCCTGTATGATTGCGTGTATCTGACTGGGAGCTGAGGTCTTCGTGAATATACCATCCAGCCTGTTGTTAGTGTTCACTGCTGCGTGCTGCGGTCATATTCATCTTCCACTACAAGCTGAAGTTTCCAAGAACCATCTTTAAACCACTTGCTGTTTTTTATCTTACTTCTTGTAAGTAGGTCATCTATTAGAGCCAAGTTATCATACTGACTATCACGTTTTATTTAACCTACTGCACTATGATATCTTATATGTTTTCTTCTGGGTGTTCCTGACAACATCGCTCCCTTCCTGCCCTGGATCCTAACTACTTGTAAGGGAATCAGTGCATATTCCCTGGAAGGTCGAGAATATTTCAGCAACACCTTATAATTTATCTTTATTTATTTATTCACATTTATTGCTGTTATAGCGCCGTTCCAAGTCACTGGGTTTCGTATTGGTAAATGTAACAAAGCGTGGTTGAGTGCAAGTGTCCCATGCTGTAGGTTCACGAAACAACATACCATCACCTTTTAAATTCCATTCTTTCGAAAGTGCTGCTGTCTGTAGTTGTCCAGTTTTAGCATCTTCCATCACAGCTTGAAGTTTGAGTAAAAGTTCATCAGCGGTTGTTGATGGATCCCACCATTCTGAGTAAATACTATCGGAGCAAAAAACAGCAGAATTATAAGGTCTTACCCCTCCAGGTATTCTGTACTCTTCTTCTTCCGCACCTTCCCAGAATGCCACTCTTGGATCAGTCTGTCCGTTGGGAATAAATCCTTTCTGAGTATTTTGACCTGTATTCAGATAGAAAATAGGTTATTGCTTATACCTTATATTGTCCATGGTCACACCAGGCCGAGGGCAATGATCAGCTGTCAGCTCCTTCGTTTGCTATTTCATTGACTTTCAAGGAACACGTAAATGGCCATGTCCAAATTCAGCATAACAACGTCGTTCACGGTAGCTTTGCTGCTTCCAATGGTCATGCAGGGGTAAATCATATTTCAGGTTTGTAGATTGCAGCTGTTGCATCTGTGCATTCAGATGTTGTGTCACCAGCTTCCTTCCTTCTGGCGTAGTTATACCAGCCTGTTTAGCTAGCACAGTTGAATCAAACAGCACAACCTGTGAAATCCCCAAAGTCTTTCGTTTCTGGATGATAGGTTTAGGAAACGGCTTCCAATACACACCTTGAGGTATACCCACCGACTGTACCTCCACCGGTTTCAAATCATAGCGAAGTCCTCGTTTCACGATTCTGGAGTCGGGTGTGGTAATACCGTGTGCAGCTGTATGTTGCCAATTGATGATCTCACCTTCTTGTTGAGTCACAAAATGCCATTGTAACCTGAAAATAACGCTGGCCGATATTGCTAGAAAAGCAAAACAGATTGAGAGACACAAAATTGTCTTAAACAGTCTTTTCTTCGTGATTACCGTAGCCATTGTTTGATAGGCCTTCCGGAATATATTGCGTTGATCCGGTATGGCAGGTAACACATATGTATGTCTTTGGTCACTGTCAAGGAAGTCAGTTTCAGATTGTTGGACCTCACCTGTGTGATTAGTTTCCACATCCTGTGGTAGGCAGTCTGTGCTTTGAGAGATAGCAGCTCCATCGAAGTCTGTCGCAGATATGGTGGCTCCTCCATCTTTTACAGTATTTTTACTGCAATGAGCGGTAGGTTTAAGGTTATCGATACTCACTGTTCTTTCTTTGCCTTTAGTATCTTGGATAACAAAGGTACGCTCATTTATCTTTATCAGTATCGTGGTTGGTTTCTTCCACTTAGGCCACAACGGCTTTACCTTACACTGGCGACACACTTTATTCGAGCTCGGCTAGTCCCACGAATTCGGGTATACCCGGGTGTATTGAGGTTTGTGACTGTTTTCTGCCCGAGTGCATTGAGGTATTTTCCAGGCAGGGATTGAAGCATTTTATTCCCGCTGGCTGCAATACTGCACAGTATATATATATATACTGCATTACAATTCATGAATTTATGCCATCTGGTAGACACGCGAAGCATTGCAGCCTATTAAATCCTAATCATTATCATTTAACAGATCAGCCGCCCGTCAGCCAGGCATGAACCCAGGCTGGGAAGGCAAATGCAACGGGGCTTGTCAGAGGTGAGGAGCGGCGCATTCCAGGTATCTGCCAGGTACATACTGGGTATTTGCTCGAATAAAGTGTGTCGGTGCAGTAGCAACCCTCTCCTGGACCGAATGTCCAATCTGCGGCGTCCAAGTTGCAGGATTACGTGGTGTGTGGGCTGTATGGGAAAAAGAATCCCTCAATTCCTGTAAAATTAATATTTGTTCAAGTCTCCGTGGGACAGAAATAGAATCATTAGCAAACTGTGTATTCATAGGAGTACCATATAACAGTTCATGTGGTGTTTTACCAGTTGTTGTGTTAGGAATATTATTTAGACCAATTTGGAACGTGACCAAAAGTGGGTACCACTGTGTAGGACGATTAGATAGCATTTTGGTTAAAAGTCGTTTCACCTCGTAATTCTTACATTCAACCATTCCAGAACTCTCCGGATGTGACGGTGAGCTGTACGCCCAGTCAATACCTAATATTGCGGCCCATTCCTTGGTTTCTGCTGCTGTGAAAGCAGGTCCACCATCGGAATGAAAGGCCTTGGGCTTAGCCACACTTACTAAGGAGTTGAGACAATTAAGCGTAGAGCTAGCGGTCGTACTACGAACGGGGTATAACCACGTAAACCTTGTACAAGCATCAACACAAACCAAAACATGTTTGTATGAATGTGATGTAGGCAATGGTCCAATATGATCTAAATATATTAAATCAAACGGTTTGCTCGGTATTGCATTAACAATAAATGGTGGTGTCTGATGATTAGGACTGTTTACCAACCGACATGGTTTACAGTTTCTTAAGACTGTCTTAACCGTTTTTCTCATATTCGGCCACCAATATTTGTGTTTCAGTGTCAACAAAACATTTTCTCTCCCTAGGTGAGGGTGTCCCACACTGTCATGTGCTTGTGTAGCGATCTGCATTCTGCTTGCTACAGGGGGAACAATGAATTCATTATTATCAATTACAACCATGCAATTATTGTTGACCTGTTTAAATGAGTATTTCTTAGGATAACCAGGTGGATTAGGCCTGGTAGTATCCAGACAAGCATACAACTCTGCATCAAGACTGGCTGACTTTGACTGTGCCCTTGTTAACACTTTGTTAACGGCAAATTTTTGACTTACAGTTTGCGCGAGACTATCTGCAAACTGGTTACCCATAATATGAACCGACGAACCAAGCGTTCTATGCGCTGGTTCATGTACAATTTCAATATCAGGCTTTTGTTCAAAATAGGCCGCAATGGCCTTCCACTTAGCAATGTGCGTTAGTGGTTTTCTTTTGGCATTCAAAAATCCATTTGATTTCCATATTAGTAGGTCCTGCAGGGCTGAACGTGCCAAATATGTGGAATCTGTAACTATAAGTACATGTCCTTTAACTGTAAGTGCTTCTTTCATAGCAAAAGCTAATGCATGAATCTCTGCAAACTGTGCAGAGTGATCTCCTATAGGTAATTGCCAACTGTGCAATAAATTCATATCTGCGTCATATTTTGCAATTCCTGAACCTGCAGATTTATTCACTCCTTCTTTGCTGGAGTCTACAGCTGAACCATCTGTGTAGAAAATGCATGCATAAAAGTCGTTCGGGTGTTTTTGTGTTTCCCAAGTTACTCCTGCAAAGGGGGATGGGAGATCGTCTAATGTTGTCAATGTTTTATCATGCACAAAATGTATTTGTGGATCCTCTATAATTGTATACCACTTTAACCAGCGGCTTCTTAACGCCTTCCTGTCCGGAATGGTCTGTTTCTGCAATGTTGCTAGTGAAGCTACTGAAGTGTATATATAGATATCCTGTCCCTGTGCCAAATCACGTGATTTCAGCACTGTAAGTGTAACCGCTGATAACAATTTCTCAAGCGGCAAATATCTCTTCTCTGTATTTGTGAATACATAAGATAAAAGTGTAATTGGTACATTTTCCATAGCATTGTAAATTCTAATGTATGCAGCTAGTGGTGAAATGTTTACATAAGCTGACAATGGTTTTGTCGGGTCGCGCTGCGCTAAGTAGGAAGCATCATTAACTGCTGCTAATAACTTTCGCAATGCCTCATCCTCAACTGTTAACCATTTAAAAGGTGTTTTCGGTCTAGTCTGCTCTGACTTAATCTCGCGTGATATTGCGTGATGCAATGGTTCAATCAGTACATTAAAATCTGGGATAAACGTCATTGAAAAATTCAGTAACCCAATAATGCTTCTTAACTGTTTCAGTGTTTTAGGAACACTGATGTTGGAAACTTTCTCTCTGTAATTACTAGAGAGGCCTCTACCATTTTCAGCTATTTCAAAGCCTAAAAATGTCACAGTTTCTCTTGCAAGCTGAGATTTCTTTAGGGAAACAAGGTAACCAGCCTCTGTCAATGTAAGCAATACTTCTGTCATAGCTTTAAAATGCTCTTCTTCTGTGTCATGTGATAAAAACACGTCATCAACGTAAATTTCTATATTGTCAAATTTAGACAATAGTGAGACTACGTCTGCTGTGAACAAAGCTGGACTATTTACAAAACCTTGTGGTAAACGTGTAAAAATTAATTGTTTACCTTTCCAGGTAAATGCAGTTAGCCAATAACTCTCAGGCGTGATGGGGTGTGACCAGTAGCCATTGCTTAAATCTAATGTAGTTTTAATGCGTTTACGCTGTAATCCGTTTAAGATTGAAGGTGAATGTGTGTTCTGTGCTGTCACTGAAGGTGTGACTTTGTTAACTTCTCTATAATCTAACACCATTCGCCATGAACCGTCTTTTTTAGGCACTGGATATACGGCTGTATTCATCTGACTATACTGTTCAAGCAATACGCCTTGTTTAAGCAAATCATTGATTACAATTTGTATGCTCGGTAAGGCGGCATGATTAATTTTGTATTGGGCCTGTTTCTTTGGAAGTGTAGAACATGTATTAATGTCATGTACAATACCTTTCCTTAAACCCACTTGATTTTCCCATTGTTGAAAAATATACTTGTGTGTCATTAACCAATATATATATATATATATATATATATATATATATAATTTTGTTTTGTCAGTAAAAGAACTGCCATTAACTTGATCTGTGATAATTTTATTTAAGTCAAATTTCACAGTCAATTCCGTTTGTGGTTTTACTGCTACTTCCTCTTTTATTTGGATGAAGGAAGCCACATCCTTAAAAGCTATTAGAAAATCGCAATCTAATTTATTATGTTCAACTAATTCAATAAAAATATTTCTACCATTGATTTTTACGTCTAAATAATATGAAGGATAAGTGCCATTTCCTTCAATCGTTTGTATCGTAATGACGTGTACATAATCCTCATCAATTAAAATATCAGTTCTTACAAGGGATATATCTGCTTGTGTGTCTAAAAGGCCGGTATAATTTTTTCCCTTGTACTGTATATTTAATGTTAAATTTGTCATTCCTCAAAAAGATCTGCTGGGAACTGTGTAATCTTCCCAACAGACTTCTTGGTGGTTGCAGGTATAGCTGCCTGCTGTTTAACCTCTCGTTGACTGTTAGTCAATCCAGAGGTCTGTGTTGCAAAACCTGTACGTTTGTCACGAAATCTAATTTTGCTTGGTTTGGTTTGACCGTACCTTTCGGGAGTTTTAATGTATTGTCTCAGATTATATCTAGACACTGCACCCTCATTACGAGCTTGCTGTTCAAAACGTGTAGTTTGTGGTGTAGGAGTGTCTTGTCTCTGTGTTTGAGTTTGAAAACTACTATTGTCAGTGGTCGACAAATCACCAAAAAATCTACTCGCCGAACAAAAAAATCTACTCGCCACCTAGTACCAAACGTATGCTGCTTGGGCCAATAGGAGCTCGCCACGATGTTAAATCCACACGCCCGGGGCATGCAAATGTATAGGTTTGTCGAACACTGCCTATTGTCTCTCTGAAAATTACCTCTTCTGTCCCACTGCTCGTCTCTAGGATAAACTGGAGTTTGATATTGATTGAATGGAGGTCTCCACTTCCTGTTTTGGACAGGAAAATTTCTCCCCTTGTCTGTGTTTGATCGCTCAGGTTTCCTGTCACTGGTTTGTGGTTTAGATGACCCCACGGCCTCCCCGGTTAAACTCCTGCCAACGAGAGTGTAGGTATTTTTCAACATTTCAGGAACCATAATTGGTTTTTGTTCTACTGGTAAACCTTGTATTTGTCTTTCATGGTCTAACAGCAAACCCTGGCCTTTAATCAATGCCTTAAGACAACCCCATACAATCTCATGGTTGCCTTGTGTAAAACATAACCCTAAAATATATGCTGCTACAATCCCACTAGTCTTATTAACCTGTTCTAGTGTATCTGCCAATGATGAAATAGTAACTTTACCGTGGGTTTTCTCATACACATTGCTGATGACTGAATCCCAGTCTCGTGCTTCAGCCAATGTGATTGATAAACCTGCAGGCAGCAAAGAATTCACTAAAGCAAATTTTTGATGTGCGGTCGGTGTAGGATACACTCCATCTAACGAGTGCGTTCTTTCATTAAGCCACAATGCAATGTCTTTAGGATTTGTAGGTAATTGACCAATTGTCGCCTTAATATTGGCCATAGGGATACAGACTTGTACCCGAGCTGGCGCGTCAATTAAGGCTTGAGCTCCTCTAGTTGCTAAGAAGACATTAATAATTTCTCTTAGCAGTGTGATTTCTGCAACAGCATTAGCGCGTTCTGTCAGAACGTCCCGTGCAGCTTGTGTTAACTCAGGTAATGTAACTAGTGTAAATAAGTGTGTGCTATTTTCCCCATATTTCGCACCAGAATTAATAGGACCATGTCTGTCCACGCCTGTAGCAATCACAGGCTGTTGCCCCAAAATGACAGTCGCTGCATTGTATGTCAAATTGATGATCGTATGTGTCAACGGGTTATATGCCTGTTGTATGTATTGATATGTGATTGGATCAGCTGTGGTGTCTATTGTTAGATAGGAGTATCTCGCCCCAGGTCCCCACGGGTCAAATTGAACTTCAAATGCCAGAGTTTCACCATTAATCAGATCTCTATGATACTGACTCCTCATTAAAACATTCAGATCTGCAGCTCGTGCAAAATCTATAACAGCCATGATATACGATATATATACATATATATATATATATATATATATAATGAAAATTGTACCTTCTCTATTGTAAAGAGGAAATAGCATACAGCATACTTTCAAGATTAAATGGGTAACATAAGATTTATGACTTATTTATACAACTCATGAGTAATTAACCACGTTTGGGCGCCATAATCTGGTTCGCTGCCAACCTTTCTCTCCCATGTAATGCCTCATAATAAGTTATATCCTGCCCTAAGCAGAGAACACAAATTACGATGTCGTACTTGTAGATTTTCGGTTCACACTCTCTAACGAGGGTTTTGTGAGATTATTATAAAGAAAGGTCACTCAGAGTTTGTATAAGATAAGGTTTGTTGTTTATTGTATCACAACAAAGAAATAACCAGTAATATCACAACAAGCTAACTTATAAGCTTAACAGTAAGTTAACAATCCATTTCTAACCATGCAGAGATCATACAGCTAATATGCTCGTCATACTCACAAAACCCAAAGATATTATGATAGGTCAGCCAGTCTCAGCTACGTCTCATCTGTGTGGTTTCCCACCTCGGTTCTAATCCAATATGGAGTCATGCAAACTTATATAGTATCTTATTGTTTGCTGCGTACGTGATATGTGACCATACTCTGTGGTTAGTGACGTATGTTGTTTATCAGGATTTACAGTTTACTGACGTATGATGTGTTTCAGCATTTACCGTTTGACCACGGCCTGTTTACACGAGTTAGTTCCCCTTTTATTTGGATGTACCTATGTCCCAATATCCTGTTCTTTTCTCAGCAAAACAACCTATTATTTTTAAGACAAAAAACTAGGATTTTAACAATATGCTATAAGCTGTACTAGGCCTTTGTCAAGGATTGAACTTCGGCTGAAGTGGATCCCAGTGGCAGGAACAGCAGGGAGCGAAGTAGGGGTCACAAGCAGAGATCCAAGGCAGGTGGCAGGTAGCGAAGTCCGGTAACAAGCAGGGGTCCGAGGCAGGCGGCAGGTAGCGAAGTCAGGAAACAAGCAGAGGTCGGCAACGAGGAAACTGGAACAGGATGATAGCAAAAGCTAACACAGCAGTAAACACAAGAACCTTGCAGGTGCTAAGGAACCAGTATAAACAGGCAAGGAGGAACAGGAAAGGGAGGTTTATATAGGCAGGCTGAGAGGTGGAGCACAGGTGCAGAGGTGTCAGGTAACAGGTTCTGGAATGTTCCTAGTTTAGCAGCAGCAATCCCGGTGGACAAGTTTAGGTACTGCAGGCTATAACAAGACATTAGAGTGGCAGCAGTCCCGGTGGCAAAGCATAGGTACAGCAGGCTAGAGAATATGACATTACTCCCCCCTCCCAAGAGCGTTCTCCGGACGATCCTTGCTAGGCTTGTCTGGATATCGTCGGTGGAAAGCTTTGACTAGTCGCGGAGCATGTATAAAATCTTTGGGTTCCCAAGACCTCTCCTCTGGGCCATAGCCCCCCCAGTGAACCAGGTACTGTAGTTTCCCTCGGTGTAACCTGGAATCCAAAATTCTTTCCACAATGAATTCCTCCTCGTTATCCACGAGGATGGGTTCAGGGGGAGGAAGTCTCCGTCCAGGAAATGGGTTCTCACGGAAAGGTTTCAGCAGAGAAGAGTGAAACACAGGGTGTATTTTGATGGTCTCAGGAAGCTCTAATCTGAAGGACACTGGATTTATTAGTGCTGAGATGCGAAAAGGCCCGATGTATTTTTGGCCCAATTTAATGGTTGGAACCTTTAGACGTAGATTTTTTGTAGAAAGCCAGACTTTATCCCCGACTTGAAATTCTGTCTCTTTGAGGGTCTCCTGGATGTCTCGCAGAGTCTCCAGTTTCTCTGTAACTGCCGGAATGGGGCCCGAAGATGGAAAACGAGGAATAAAGGTTGGATGAAATCCATAATTTGAGAAAAAGGGGCTCTTCTGAGTCGATGAATGATGTGAGTTGTTGTATGAAAACTCAGCTAATGGTAGGAAATCAATCCAGTCATCCTGGAGATGACAAACAAAACATCGTAAGTATTGTTCCAAAGTCTGATTGGTCCTTTCTGTTTGGCCATTGGATTGTGGATGATAGCCAGACGATAAATTTAAACGAATTCCTAGAGAGGAACAGAAGTGAATTGAAGTGAAAATTTTGAAGTGAATTGTACCCCTCTATCGGATATGATCTCATCAGGAGCCCCGTGAAGCCGAAACACCTCTTTCACAATCAACTTGGCTGTCTGGTCTGCAGAAGGAAGATTCTGTGCTGCAATGAAGTGAGCCATCTTTGTAAGTCGATCCACCACTACCAGGATGGTATTATGTCCATTTGATCGTGGCAGGTCAACAATAAAATCCATTGATATGGACCCCCAAGGACGAGTTGGAACCGGAAGAGGCTGCAGTAAACCCACGGGTGATGCTCGAGGGGTCTTGGTCCTAGCACAAGTTTCACAGGAGAGGACATAGTCTTTAACATCTTGTGCTAATTTAGGCCACCAAAAAGAGCGAGACAACAGTTCCTGTGTCTTGAGGACACCTGGGTGACCCGCGGGTCGGGAGTCGTGCATTAATTGGAGCACCTCTAATCTTACCTCCTTAGGAACGAACAGACGATCATTACAGTTCCAGAGACCATCACATAGAAATAGTTCTGCTTCCGGAGGAGGGTTTTTAAGAAAAGTGTCATTTGAGTAGGCTCCCTTTATTCGTGTGAGGAGATCGGCAGAGAATGTGACGCCCAAAAAAATTCTTTTTGGAAGAATAGTTTCTTCTTGCTCTTTGTCTGAGCTAGGATTCGGAAAGGACCGTGACAAGGCGTCGGCTTTCCCATTCTTGGAGCCAGGGCGGTATGAAATGTGGAACTGAAATCTTGCAAAGAAGAGAGCCCATCTGGCTTGTCGCGCAGACAGTCTCTTTGCGGATCGAATGAATTCTAAATTTGTCCCTGAGGAAGCTCCTTTGCTGGAGGGAAACGCACGTTGGACGCGCCATGTTGTCAGTCTCCTACTTGGAGCTGCTTTTATGTAGTGTTTTGTAGTCTACCTGGCTTTATCTATGTAGATCTGAATTGGGTACTTTACTAACACTCAGTGTGCAAGCCTTCCTGCTCTTTATATGATTTAACCATTTGGAGTGTGTTGTAGAATGATTCAATGATTAATATGCTGTGAACATTTGCTTCACTAAGCTATGAATCATCTACCCTCCATCACCATACTATCAGTAGCACTTTAATATATATTGGTTGGCAATACATGTACAACTAACATCTTTCTGTGCACTGTGGTTTACAAACCAAGCAGGACTGCTGGAGCCTTACGACACATCTTAGTCACTGAGTGTCTACGTGTATTTATTTATTTAATAATAATTGTGTACCTGATCTCATAGGTGCCCCAGAGGGGTTTATACCCTGACCAAGCAGCGTTCTGTGTCTAGAAGCCTCTACTACTAATTGTTGTTTGAGACCACTCTAACACACATTCACTGACACAGACGCTAGTTAATGCCAATTTAATTTATTTTTAATGTATTATACACGACGCTTTTGGTAACATATGTTTTATGGAAATATATTAAAAGTTAAATTTTAAATTAAGTAGGAGTGCATTATAGTGAATTCTTTTAGGAGACACATTCATTTTGTTGTTCTCCTTTCCCCCCCATTTTTTGATTCACTTTTCAGTTCACAGTTTGCACCCACTTTTTTGGATTACCATTCATTCACCTATTATTTGCTTCTATTGGTGTGGTTTTGTGATCACTCCCTAACTCTAGTGCTTTTTCTGCACATGGATGAAGGAGCATCTTGGGTCCAATTCTTTGTGACAGAATGGCACCAACAGCGGAGTCGGATGCATCCACTTCCAAGATGAATGGTAATTCTGGATTTGGATGGATGAGGATAGGGGCAGATGTGAAGAGTGACTTCAATTGTTCGAATGCCGCATCCGCTTTAGGAGACCATTTGAAGGGGAATTCCTTCCGTGTGAGTTGGGTGATTGGGGCAATAATGCCAGAGAAATTTTTAATGAAACGTCTATAGAAATTGGCAAAACCCACAAATCTCTGAATGTCCTTTTCATTCCGAGGGATTGGCCATTCCACCACGGCTTGAATCTTGCCTGGGTCCATACTCAAACCCTCGGGAGAGATGATGTAACCGAGAAATTGCATGCTGGTTTTTTCGAATTCGCATTTTTCTAACTTGATGTATAAATTGTACTTACGGAGACGCTCAAGGACAATTCGGACATGTCTCTGGTGATCCATGATGTTATCTGAGAAGACTAGGATGTCATCCAGGTATGCCACTACGAATTGGTCCAATAACTCTCGGAGGACATCATTGATTAAATGCTGGAAGGTAGCAGGGGCATTACAGAGTCCGAAAGGCATCACCAGATATTCATAGTGCCCATAACGGGTTCGGAAGGCTGTTTTCCATTCGTCACCGGGTCGAATGCGGACCAAATTATACGCTCCTCTGAGATCTAATTTGGTAAAGATCTTGGCTGACCGAATTCTTTCCAATAGTTCAGGAATCAGAGGTAATGGGTACCTGTTCTTCACCGTTATCTTATTTAGTTCCCGATAGTCAATGCAGGGGCGTAGAGAACCGTCTTTTTTTCCCACGAAGAAGAGTGCAGCGCCTGCTGGAGAAGTAGAGGGTCTGATAAAACCCTTTGATAGGTTCTCCTGTAGGTAGTCATTGAGGACCTTCAATTCCGGTTCTGAGAGGGAATAAATTCTTCCAAACGGAATAGCAGCACCCGGTAATAATTCAATGGGACAGTCATAAGAGCGATGTGGGGGAAGCGTATCCGCGTTCTTCTTGTCACACACATCTAAAAACTCAGAGTAAGGAGCCGGCAGAAGATTTTCTTGAGACGAGGAAATCTTATGTATTCCTACACACTCTGGTATAGGAGTTTTAGGTAGACAGGCTAGCTGACAGTGCTCCGAGGGAAACGTGAGTGTCTTGGTCTTCCAGTCGATTAGTGGGTTATGGATCATGAGCCATGGAATTCCCAGAATCACTGGAAACAAAGGTGATGGAATGAGACCAAATGAAATCTTTTCCTGGTGATTGGGCTCCATGATTAGTGTTAAGTTGCTGGTTTCATGGGTAACAGGTCCAGAGCTCAAGGGAGAACCGTCAACGACTTCCATCCTTTCTGGCGATTCCTTGGCTACAAATGATACCGAATTGTTCTTGGCGAATTCTATGTCCATAAAATTCCCTGCCGCCCCTGAGTCGACCATTACTGTGGTTGAAAAACGATGTGTTCCTTCCTCGATGATAATAGGAACCAGGAGGTGAGGGTGTAGCGAAGGAGGGTTATCTTTCCTTTGAGAAGCAGAGAGAACAGTTTTTGAAATAGCGTGCAGCTGATTTCTTCTAGGGCTCTGGAAAGAAGACCGCCTGGACTTGTTTGGGCAATCAGCGAGATAGTGCCCATCATTTCCGCAATATAAACAGAGATCTTCTGTTCGGCGTCTATTTCTTTCCCCGGTTGAGATGGGTCCCCGCAGTGTATTTACTTGCATCGGCTCCTCCTCCGTCTCCCTGGAACGTCTTGGGGTACTGACATCTCTAAACCCGGGGGTGCTTGGCATGAACCCCTGTCTCTCCAATCGTCTTTCCGTAAGCCTACGATCAATTTGGATGCATAAACGGACCAAGTCCTGAAATCTCTCTGGGGTCTCCACCCGGGCTAGTTCGTCTTTAACTTGCTCCGAGAGACCCTGCCGAAAATGATATTTCTGCGCGGCCTCATTCCACTCAGTATCATTAACCCATCTGCGGAATTCAGCGGCGTACTCAGCTGCCGAGCGTCTTCCTTGACGAAGATTGTTCAGAGTTGCCTCAGCGGTTGCACTACGATTTGGGTCATCAAAAATAAGACTCATGGCATCGATAAACTCCTCCAGGTCCCTTAGTAGTGGGCTATCCTGTTCTAACATAGGGGAGACCCAAGCAAGGGCCTCATCCTTGAGCAGTGTTATGATCAGTCCAACCCGGGCTTCGTTGGTATTATAGATGGTAGGCTGAAGCTTGAACACATGTCTGCATTGATTAAGGAAATCCCGAAAAGATTGTCTTTTTCCTCCAAATTTTTCCGGAAGGGTTACACGGGGTGCGGTTTGCACAGTCACAGTGTTTTGACCAGACAAGGTGATTAAGGCTGCACGTAGTTCACGATTCTCAGCTTCCGCAGTGGCGGCTTTTTCTTCTAGGCGGCCAAGACGATTAAACACGTGTCTTTGTTGTTCCTGGTAACCAACCATGATATGTTGCAAGTCATAGAGTGTCTGAGCCTGAGTCGGGTCTGTTCCAGCGGAATCCATGGTAGGGCCTGTTTATTCTGTCAAGGATTGAACTTCGGCTGAAGTGGATCCCAGTGGCAGGAACAGCAGGGAGCGAAGTAGGGGTCACAAGCAGAGATCCAAGGCAGGCGGCAGGTAGCGAAGTCCGGTAACAAGCAGGGGTCCGAGGCAGGCGGCAGGTAGCGAAGTCAGGAAACAAGCAGAGGTCGGCAACGAGGAAACTGGAACAGGATGATAGCAAAAGCTAACACAGCAGTAAACACAAGAACCTTGCAGGTGCTAAGGAACCAGTATAAACAGGCAAGGAGGAACAGGAAAGGGAGGTTTATATAGGCAGGCTGAGAGGTGGAGCACAGGTGCAGAGGTGTCAGGTAACAGGTTCTGGAATGTTCCTAGTTTAGCAGCAGCAATCCCGGTGGACAAGTTTAGGTACTGCAGGCTATAACAAGACATTAGAGTGGCAGCAGTCCCGGTGGCAAAGCATAGGTACAGCAGGCTAGAGAATATGACAGCCTTATAATGATACTATATATATGTACCTGTGACCTGTAGTAATTATGCTATATATGCCATAAGATACCTGTAATCCATAACACCCCCACGCACTTAAATCTGAGATAGGTCAATAAGGACTGACCTAACTAAGGGCCTCATGCACTAAGCGCCGAACAGTCGTTTTTCGCAATTTTTACGCCAAAAATGCCTCAGCGATTCAATAAAAGCCAATAAGCTGCCGAAAACACAAAAAAATACATTTTTTTTGCCGAAAAAATAATAATGATTATTTATAATAAATGATTGTTTTGATGTATTTCAAATGTATTTTGCTGCTATGTTTACAAATGTGTGTGTAATGTAATTTTGATTTCGATAGATGTCATTTTTGGAGGTCTTTGCAGTAATTTCAGGGGGGCTTGCTTTTTAATAGTGGATTATTTTTTTTAGTTATATTTTGGCTGATGGTAACTTTTTTCTGTCTGGTTTAGTTTACGATTTGAATAGTTAATTGTGTCATTGATTTGGGATTTGATTAATTGATGGAAATGTATTTCTGTTTACTTGCTCTGTTTAAATTGTATGCTTGTTTAGATGGAATTGTATCTTGTTTGGAATAGGTTTTTATTTTGAGCAATGCTTGGCATAGTGTACATGATGCACAGATTATTTGCTAGGTGCTGTGTTTTATTGGGAGATGAGATTTATTTTCATTTGCAATGTGCTTGTTTTTTAATGTGGCAAGATAATATTTTAATTAGGAGATGCATTGTGATGTATTTATTTGGAGATGTGGTATTTTTATTTGTGCATGTTTTGTTCATCTTTAACCACTTATTTGTATATTGGTTGTGTGTGTGTGTGTGTGTGTGTGTGTGTGTACATATAGATATATATATACACACACACACACTTTTTTTAATATATATTTTTTTTTACACAGTTAGATCCGGAAATAGCAAGAAAAATACAAATAACAATTAACAGACAATGAACAAAACAGATATTCCTTGGCGCACTATCGGGTGTATAAACCTGACAAGATGAACGAAGTCCCAGAATCTTGGTGGTGGGGATACTGAGTCCAAAATCCAATGCACTTAAGTCCTTTGAAATAGCAGAACCAGATCTGAAAACATAAAAGACAGAACAACCATTGCGCAGTACCCTCTGGTCAGTCCTGTTCTCCCCCACCGTTGCCAGCTACTTACTTAAAAATAGATAATAAAGGGCCTCAAAAGGTATCTTTCACTTCCTTCTCGGCTGGCTCTAACTATACGTGTTGGCAGGCGATGTGACCTCTCTCCAGACGCATGCTCGCAGCACCATAGACCGTAAAGCAAGAAAAGATAGGGCACCAATAGTGTGATACCGTAAAATTTAATTGAATAAAACACACTTGACCTCACTATATACTGTCATCAATCATGACTTGGGTATTGAGGCAATTAGGAAAGTATTAGATCAAGATGACAGTCTTGAACAGGGATTCAAAGAATTCTTATTAGAAGGGATACGATTTATCCTTACCCATAATTTTTTTAGCTGTGATAGCAATTTCTACCTCCAGATATGTGGCACTGCCATGGCACAAGGTTCGCCCCTAGTTATGCCAACCTTTTTATGGGCATGTGGGAGGAGGAGTTTATCCAATCCCGCGGCCCATTTGGGGCGGACCTTGTGCTATGGAAGCGTTATATTGACGATGTGCTATGTATCTGTGGTGGAAGTAAGGAAAATTTTTGGGAAATTCCAACAATATCTGAATAGTAATATGAATCTAAAATTTACATTCAATACCAGTCCATCCACTATAGACTTTCTAGATCTGACATTGTTCACTGAGAAGGGGTCTATTGAGACCAAGACCTTTTACAAAAAGGTTGATGCAAATACCTATCTCTTGGCATCAAGCCACCATAACCATAGATGGATTAATAATATTCCCAAAGGCCAGTTTTTGAGAACTAAACGTAATTGCTCCCAGATATAAATATTTAATATGCAGGCCACTGAACTTAAAAATAAATTCATTGATAGGGAATATAGTCATAATAAGGTTATGAGAGCTTTAGAAGTAGCTAAAAATACTAATAGAGACGATCTCATTTGTATGGACAATAAGAGAATGAAAAATCAGCAAGATGGAGTTGAATTTATTCCTTTCATTACAAAATATAATGGAATGGCAAATAAAATTACACAAATAATTAAACACTGGGGTATCCTACAGGGTGACACAACATTAAAAACAATATTACCCAAGTGTCCGCAGATAGTTTTCAAAAAAGCTGACAATTTAAAATTATCCCCCAGTTGTCCATTTAATCCAATTAAAGAACGCAATACCACATGGCTAAAGGAACTTAATGGATTCTTAACATGTGGCAAGTGCATTGGTTGCAGCTATAGTTCTAAATGTAGGGACTTTAAATCCAACATCACGGGGATTCAATTCCCGATTAAGTCATTCATTACCTGCAAGACTCCTTTTGTGGTCTACCTGTTGGAGTGCCCATGTGGGCTACAATATGTAGGACGAACAGGTAGACCATTGAAACGACGTCTTGCAGAACATGTTTACAATATAAAGAGAGGTCTGGAGACACATAGTGTCTCCAGCCACTTTAAATTGAAACATGGTCAAAACCCTGTAGGCTTAGTATGCAAAGGCATTGAATGCCCTAAACAGAATTGGAGAGGGGGTGATAAAATCAATCTAATATCCAGACGCGAAAGCTTCTGGATATATACCCTCAAAACAATGACCCCGGGAGGTCTGAATTTAGAATTTGACCTGGCAGCATTCCTGAAAGATAGCTAGGTCAATACTTTATCATAAGGGCACAAGCCCATCAGTCCTCTGACTTCATTAATTTCACTACCTTTTTCCTCTGGGTTCTCTATATATGCAGTCATTGGGAGTTCCACTGACAGTTCAAGAATCAAACCCCCATATAATTGCCAGCATTTTTTATATCTTTTATTATTATAGTCAGTGTTCGACAAACCTATACATTTGCTCGCCCCGGGCGAGTGGATTTAACCCCCGGGCGAGTAAATATTGGCCCAAGCAGCACACGTTTGGTACTAGGTGGCGAGTAGATTTTTTTGTGTGGCGAGTAGATTTTTTGGTGATTTGTCAACCACTGATTATAGTTGTATTAATTGTGTGTAATTGTTGAAGAGTAATGTGTATAATAAATGCTTTGTCAATATCTTGATATGATATGTGTAAGATAGCGGTACATTAGATCGATTTCTGCCATTCATGTAAAGGTCATTAGTGGGAGGTTCCAGTTTGGGTAATTATCCAATAGGAACCCCATGGACATTATGCTATGTGTTTAAATAGCACGCACTTCTCCTGCTACTCCATTACCCCTGATGAAGTGACGTCAGCAGTCACGAAACGCGCGTACGGTGTAGTTTTTTTAGACGTGATACAGCGTGCATACGTTTGGGGAGGAGAAGGAGCGGATCAGCAGTGACGTCATCGGAGGAAGACGATGCGCTCCGAGTCGCAGCCACGAAGCGGGGATCCACGCCAACTCCAGCCTCCATCTGCATCACACCGGCATCCTCTCATGAAAGCGGACGGCACATTGTATCCTGCATGTAGGGACTAACGGCATGTGAGTGTACTGTTGTTATGCCCTGTAGTTTTTATTCAATTAAATTTTACGGTATCACACTATTGGTGCCCTATCTTTCCTTGCTTTACGGTCTATGGTGCTGCGAGCATGTGTCTGGAGAGAAGTCACATCGCCTGCCAACACGTATAGTTAGAGCCAGCCGAGAAGGAAGTGAAAGATACCTTTTGAGGCCCTTTATTATCTATTTTTACGTAAGTAGCTGGCAACGGTGGGGGAGAATAGGACTGACCAGAGGGTACTGCGCAATGGTTGTTCTGTCTTTTGTTTTCAGATCTGGTTCTGCTATTTCAAAGGACTTAAGTGCATTGGCTTTTGGACTCAGTATCCCCACCACCAAGATTCTGGGACTTCGTTCATCTTGTCAGGTTTATACACCCGTAGTGCGCCAAGGAATATCTGTTTTGTTCATTGTCTGTTAATTGTTATTTGTATTTTTCTTGCTATTGTTATACATGCCTTGTGGATAGGTTTGTTTTCCCATTCCTGAGGCAGCTATTTCCCAGTCTGCCAAGTTAGCCTGTGGGAATTCACATATCGGTTTTTTCTTTAATAGGAGATTCCTATACATTCTTTGAGCACTTATTTATCACTATAGTGTATTTGTGAGTTAGGTTAATAGGTTGAGCGCTTAGTATATGTTTAGTTAATTTTGTTTTCACTAGGTCCGGAAATAATTGGACACTGACACAATTTTCGCTCCGTACGCTACAACAATGGATTTGAAATGAAACAACCGAGATGCAATAGAAGTGCAGACTTTCAGCTTTAATTCAAGGGGTTGAACAAAAATATCGTTTGAAACGTTTAGGAATTGCAACCATTTTCATACGCAATCCCCTTATTTCAGAGGCTCAAATGTAATTGGACAAATTAACACAATCATAAATAAAATGTTCATCTTTAATATTTTGTTGAGAATCCTTTACAGGCAATGACTGCTTGATGTCTGGAACGCATGTGTAACGCTCGGCCTGCCCTCAAGCCAGACGAGACCCCGGGACTGAGGTGGAAAGGAGTAATACCACACACCTAACAGTAAACGGGGGCACGGCCGGAGTGTGGAAGTAGCGTAGATGGGCCGGGTAACAAAAATAGAAAGGGTACCGTACTTGCCCACCCCAGCGTTGGAAGGTAAAGTCCGTAACCCAATGGTCGTGGGATGGAGAGAGCAGCGTAGTAGAGTGTCCGAAAGCCGTGTCCAATAGATATAGAAGTCTGCAAGGTAGAAAGTCCAAAGCCAAATCCAAGGGATTCCAGAGAGCAGCGTAGTAGAAGTCCAAAACTAAAGGTCAAAATTCAGGGAGGTCAGCAGAAATCCAGGGACAGGAACAGGAACCGAATGACAAAAAGGGGCCAGGCAACAGCAGACAGCACCAAGGTACAGAAGCTATGCAGAGCAAGGAGGTAATGGTGAAGGGAGACTAAATAGGGGGCTGGGACCTATCAGAGGAAGGGGAGGAATGGAGGAGCGGCTTGAGGGAGGACCTGATAATAGAGAAATGCCTGGGATGCTGGGGCCTATTTGAGCAAGGGGAGGAGCGGCCCGCGGATGGAGCTGATAAGGGAGAAGGGCCTGGGGGGGGCTTACCTGATGGAGCAGGGGTAGGGATGCTGCGCGCGCTGCAACTGAGGAGGCTGAGTCAGGCGCCCGGCGCCAGTAAATGGCAGCCTGGGTCCGCGCATGCCCCGGAAGTGCGGGGGCAGCCGTAGGGTGAGCCGCGAGGAGTGAGGCACGCCGCCGGGGAGCCCGGGCGGCACAGAGAACAGGTAAGGAGGTGCTGGAACCGGGTATACCCACAGCACGGATCCTTACAGCATGGACATCACCAAATGCTGGGTTTCCTCCTTTGTGATGCTTTGCCAGACCTTTACTGCAGCTTTCTTCAGTTGTTTGTTCGTGGGTCTTTCTGTATTGTATTGTATGTCTTTATTTATATAGCGCCATTAGTGTACATAGCGCTTCACAGTAGTAATACATGTGGTAATCAAATAAATAACAGATAATATAAATAACAGATCATGGGAATAAGTGCTTTAGACATAAAAGTAAAATTTCGGAAGAGGAGTCCATGCCCCGAGGAGCTTACAGTCTAATTGGTAGGTAGGGAGAACGTACAGAGACAGTAGGAGGGAGTTCTGGTAAGTGCGTCTGCAGGGGGCCAAGCATTATGTATCGTGTTTAGAATATCTACAGTGCTACTCATATGCTTCTTTAAGCAAGTGTGTCTTAAGGTGGGTCTTAAAGGTGGATAGAGAGGGTGCTAGTCGGGTACTGAGGGGAAGGGCATTCCAGAGGTGTGGGGCAGTCAGTGAAAAAGGTTTAAGGCGGGAGAGGGCTTTAGATACAAAGGGGGTAGAAAGAAGACATCCTTGAGAAGAACGCAAGAGTCTGGATGGTGCATACCGAGAAATTAGGGATGAGATGTAAGGAGGGGCAGAAGAGTGTAAAGCTTTAAAAGTGAGGAGAAGAATGGAGTGTGAGATGCGGGATTTGATCGGAAGCCAGGAGAGGGATTTCATGAGGGGAGATGCTGAGACAGATCTAGGAAAGAGTAGAGTGATTCTGGCAGCAGCATTTAGGATAGATTGTAGGGGAGACAGGTGAGAGGCAGGAAGGCCGGACAGCAGGAGGTTACAGTAATCAAGACGGGAGAGAATGAGGGCCTGAGTCAGAGTTTTAGCAGTCGAACAACAGAGGAAAGGGCGTATCTTAGTTATATTGCGGAGGAAAAAGCGATAAGTTTTAGAAATGTTTTGAATGTGAGGGGCGAATGTGAGAGAGGAGTCGAATGTGACCCCTAGGCAGCGTGCTTGGGCTACTGGGTGAATGATTGTAGTTCCAACAGTAATGTGGAAGGAGGTAGTAGGGCCAGGTTTGGGAGGAAGTATGAGGAGCTCTGTTTTAGCCATGTTGAGTTTAAGGCGTCGGAGGGCCATCCAGGATGATATAGCAGAGAGACATTCAGAAACTTTGGTTTGTACAGCAGGTGTAAGGTCAGGTGTTGAAAAGTATATTTGTGTGTCGTCGGCATAGAGGTGATAATTAAACCCAAAAGATGTTATTAGGTCAATTAGAGAGAGTGTGTACAGAGAAAAGAGAAGAGGTCCCAGGACAGAGCCCTGGGGTACCCCCACAGAGATCTCAATAGAGGAGGAGGAGGTGTTAGCAGAAGAGACACTAAAAGTACGATGGGAGAGGAAGGATGAGATCCAGGATAGAGCTTTGTTCCGAATACCTAGAGTATGGAGAATGTGGAGGAGAAGAGGGTGGTCCACGGTGTCAAATGCTGCAGAGAGGTCGAGTAATATGAGCAGAGTGTAATGACCTCTGTCTTTGGCAGCATGGAGGTCGTCAGTTATTTTAGTGAGGGCTGTTTCGGTGGAGTGAGCAGTGCGGAAGCCAGATTGTAGAGGGTCTAGGAGAGAATAGGTGTTGAGAAAATGGAGCAAGCGAGAGAATACAAGACGTTCAAGTAGTTTAGAGGCAAAAGGCAGGAGGGACACAGGTCGATAGTTAGGTAGGGTCAAGCTTGCTGTTTTTGAGTAATGGTATGACTGTTGCATGTTTGAAGGAGGATGGAAAGGTTCCAGAGCAGAGGGAGGAGTTAAAGATGTGTGTAAGCATAGGGATTATAGTAGGAGCTAGAGGTTTTAGGAGATGGGAGGGAATGGGGTCAAGAGGGCAAGTGGTAGAGGGAGAAGAGGAGATCAACAGCGACACATCCTCCTCTGAGACAGTGGAAAAAGACTCAAGGAAGGCAGGAGGAGAGTTAGGAAGAGGTGTAGGATGGGGGGAAGAAACAGAGGGGATGTTCTGCCGTATGGATTCCACCTTTTCCTTAAAATAGTCAGCAAAGTCCTGAGCGGAGATGGAGGAAGGAGAGGCAGCTGAGGGTGGTTTGAGTAGAGAGTCAAAGACAGAGAACAGTCGGCGTGGGTTAGACTTGTGCATGTTGATTAGTGCAGAAAAGTAGGCTTGTTTAGCTTGCGAGAGGGCAGAGTTGAAACAGGATAGCATAAATTTGTAGTGAAGGAAGTCTGCGAGAGTGTGAGACTTCCTCCAGAGGCGTTCAGAGGAACGAGTGGAGGAACGCAGCATTCGCGTGTGGGAATTTAGCCAGGGTCTAGGGTTAGAAGGGCGAGGGCGGCAGAGAGAAAGCGGGGCATGTAGATCAAGAGAGGAGGACAAGACAGAGTTGTACTTTCTGACCAGGTTGTCAGGGTATGTAGCAGAGCTGAGAGAGGAGAGGGAGGAGTGTAAAGTGGACTCAAAGTCAGGTAAGTGAATAGAGCGCAGGTTTCTGCAGAACCGGGGGGTAGATGGAGGTGGAGAAGGGGAGAAGCGAGATAAAGAGAAAGAGATGAGATGATGGTCAGAGAGAGGAAAAGGGGAAATGGAGAAATCAGAGAGAGAGAAGTTTTTTGTGAAAACCAGGTCTAAGTAGTGGCCATCCTTGTGGGTGCTGGCTGCAGTCCACTGTTGAAGGCCAAAAGAAGAGGTAAGAGAAAGAAAGCGGGAAGCCCAAGAGAGAGAGGGGTCATCAATGTGGCAATTGAAGTCCCCAAGGAGAAGAACAGGGGAGTCTGAGGAGAGAAAGAAAGAGAGCCAGGATTCAAAGTGAGAGAGAAAGGCAGAAGGGGGATGAGTAGAGGTAGGTGGGCGATAGATGACAGCCACATGAACAGGGAGAGGAGAAAAGATCTGGACAGTGTGAGCCTCAAAGGAGGGAAAAGCAAGAGAGGGGGGAATAGGAAGGGTTCGGTAACGGCAGACAGAGGAGAGCAGGAGCCCCACGCCTCCACCCCTGCCATCAGGGCGCGGAGTGTGGGAGAAGGAAAGGCCACCATAGGAGAGGGCAGCTTCCAGAGCAGAGTCAGACTGAGTGAGCCAGGTCTCAGTTATAGCAAAGAGAAGCAGGGAGTGAGAGAGAAAGAAGTCATGTACAGAGAGGAACTTGTTAGAAAGAGAGCGTGCGTTCCAAAGGGCACAGGAGAAAGGGAGGGAGGGTGGCAGGGGATGGGTATGAGGTTGGAGGGGTTGACACCAGAAGGAGTAGAAGTTGCATGTGGGAGGCGAGGACGAGAGCAAGTTGAAATAAGACAGGGACCAGGATTGGGAGAGATATCCCCAGAAGCAAGGAGGAGAAGCATGGATAGAAAGAGGATGTGTGAGGAGGATTTGTAGGGGTGTTTTTTAGTGCAGGGGATATAGCTGTGTGGTGTCAGAGGACGCAGGTAAGAAAGGAGTTCATGTGAACAGAGAAGTGGTGAAGGAAGGAGAGATGGAGATATATGAATGGAGTTTGAGACATACTGAGGCTGGTAAAAAGAAGTGCATAATTTGAGAAGAAGTGAAGTCACAGCAAATATTAATAGTAAAGGCGGCATCACAGCAGTAATGATGCAGTCTGGTATTGATGATATCCTCCTTTCCAGCGTAGTTCAAATGCAGGAATCAGGGCCAGTTGGGGTGTCCACTTCTTCCTCACTTCTTTTGAACTTCCTTTTAAACTTCAGTTGTTCAATAGTCATGCCACTTATAATGGGCCACTTGGATATGGGCTGCAAGCAGACTAGCTGTTCTGACTGGGTTTATATAGGCCTAAAAAGTAACCTGACAATGTTGTTCTGTCTGCTTAATTAGCACATCTGAGGCACATACAAACAAATGGTTTTCTACACAGGGTGTTCCCTGCCTAGGTGGCAACACTTAATTTGATTAGGGCTAGACAGAAAACAGCATTCAAATATGGATTTTACCTAGCATTGGATCACTTGCATATACTATATAATACACACAGCAGAGGATTTAGAGATGGATTTTACCTGAGGAGAGAAGAAGGATAAGATCCATTAGGGTAAGAGTTCCTTCCTTTTAAACTTCAGTTGTTCAATAGTCATGCCACTTATAATGGGCCACTTGGATATGGGCCTTACGTTTTGTCTTCAGCAAGTGAAATGCATGCTCGATCGGGTTGAGATCAGGTGATTGACTCGGCCATTGCAGAATATTCCACTCTTGCCTTAAAAAACTCCTGGGTTGCTTTCGCAGTATGTTTTGGGTCATTGTCCATCTGTAAAGTGAAGCGCTGTCCAATCAACTTCGCTGAATCTGAACAGACAATATATCCCTATACACTTCAGAATTCATCCGACTGCTTCTGTCTTTGTCACATCATCAATAAACACTAGTGACCCAGTACCATTGTAAGCCACGCATGCTCATGCCATCACACTGCCTCCACCGTGTTTTACAGATAATGTGGTATGCTTGGGATCATGAACCGTTCCAAGCCTTCTCCATACTTTTTTCTTCCCATCATTCTGGTAAAGGTTGATCTTAGTTTCATCTGTCCAAAGAATGCTGTTGCAGAACTGGGCTGGCTTTTTTAGATATTGTTTGTCAAAGTCTAATCTGGCCTTTCTATTATTGAGGCTTATGAATGGTTTGCACCTTATGGTGAACCCTCTGTATTTGCTCTCGTAAAGTGTTCTCTTTATGGTAGACTTGGATAGTGATATGCCTACCTCCTGGAGAGTGTTCTTCACCTGGCTGGATATTGTGGAGGGGTTTTTCTTTACCATGGAAAGGATCCTACGATCATCTACCACTGTTGTCTTCTGTGGACGTCCAGGCCTTTTTGTGTTGCAGAGCTCACCACTGCATTCTTTTTTTCTCAGAATGTACCAAGCTGTTGATTTGACTACTCCTAAAGTTACTGCTATCTCTCTGATGGATTTTCTTTTTTTTGCAGCTTAAGGATGCCCTGTATCACTTGCATTGAGAGCTCCTTTGACCGCATGTTGTGGGTTCACAGCAACAGCTTCCAAATGTGAATGCCACACCTGGAATCAACTCCAGACCTTTTACCTGCTTAATAGATGATGAAATAACGAAAGCATAGCCCACACCTGTCCATGAAACAGCTTTTGAGTCAATTGTCCAATTACTTTTGGTCCCTTGAAAAAGAGAGGGCAACATATTAAAGAGATGTAATTCCTAAACCCTTTCTCCAATTTTGATGTGAATACTCTCAAATTAAATCTGATAGACTGCACTATAAGCCCATATTCATTATTTAACTGTAACTTGAATTTATTTTGGTAAACAGCCGAAATAACAAAACTTGTATCAGTGTCCAATTATTTCCGGACCTAACTGTGTGTACTGTAGTGCTGACGGTTTTTCTAACACAAACCAGTGGCAATCGCCAAAAAGACCACGGTACGTGCTGGGTACATGCTGAGTCTAGTTTAAGGCATTTCTGCATTGATTAATGGCCCATCAGATTAACAGCAGGGGTCCCTGGCAGTTCCATTCAAACTGAATGGGACTGCCAGGGACCCCTGCTGTGTTAATCCGTTGGGTCATTAGTCAATGCAGAAATGCCCTAAACTAGCCTTAAACTAGCCAGGTTACACCCAGCATGTAACCGGGCTAGTTTAAGGTAAGCACCAAGTCCATCACTGGACCGTCACCAACTCCACCGGCTGACTGGATCCGCCTCTGGCACCAACCTCCTAAACTCTGTTAACTGCATTCGGGATAAAGAGTCAGCACCCCATTAGCCACCCCAGGTACATGGGCAGTCTTTAAAACATTGTTAGAAAAACACACTTATCAGTGTATACCCTTGGGTAATAAGTATAAAAGAATTAAGTCAAAACCAATGTGGCTAAATAAACAGGTAGGGGAGGAAATGGACAAGAAGAGGAAGGCGTTTAGATTCTTTAAGTCAGAAGGGACAGAGATATCGTATCAGAATTATAAGGAATGTAACAAAAATTGCAAAAGGGCAATTAAATTAGCAAAAATGGATAATGAAAAAAGGATTGCAATAGAAAGTAAGGTCAACCCTAAAAAGTTCTTTAAGTACCTTAATAACAAAAAAATGAGAAAAGAAAATATAGGACCCTTTCAGTGTGAGATGGGTAGGCAGATTATTGGAGATAAGGAAAAAGCAGAGGTATTAAACAAATTATTTGCCTCTGTGTTTACCAGGGAAGAATCAGGTTCAATAGTAGTGCCACAGGAGGAAGCCACAACCTCCATATTAATGACCAATTGGTTAACTGAGGAAGAAGTTCATAAGCGACTTGAAAAAATTAAAGTAAATAAGGCACCTGGCCCCGATGGCATACATCCAAGAGTTCTCAAGGAGTTAAGCTCAGTAATAGCAAAACCATTATATTTAATATTCAAGGACTCCATTTCCACAGGCTCAGTACCACAAGATTGGCGTAAAGCAGATGTGGTGCCTATATTTAAAAAGGGAGCTAGATCACACCCAGGGAATTACAGACCTGTAAGCCTGACTTCAATAGTAGGGAAACTACTTGAAGGTTTAATACGGGGTAATATTCAGGAATACCTCATGGAAAACAAAATTATTAGTAATAGTCAGCATGGATTTATGAAGGATAGATCTTGCCAAACTAACCTTATTTGTTTCTTTGAGGAGGTTAGTAGGAATTTAGACCAGGGTAATGCAGTTGATGTGGTCTACTTAGATTTTGCAAAGGCTTTTGATACGGTTTCACACAAGAGGTTGGTGTACAAAATAAAGAAAATTGGACTCAGTAATAATATATGCACCTGGATTGAAAACTGGTTAAAGGACAGACAACAGAGGGTTGTCATAAATGGAACTTTTTCAGGTTGGGCTAAAGTCGTGAGTGGAGTACCTCAAGGATCGGTACTGGGACCCCTGCTTTTTAACTTGTTTATTAATCACCTTGAGGTTGGGATCGAGAGCAAAGTCTCCATCTTTGCTGATGATACTAAATTGTGTAAGGTAATAGAATCAGAGCAGGATGAAATTTCTCTTCAGAAGGACTTGGAGAGACTGGAAACGTGGGCAGGTAAATGGCAGATGAGGTTTAATACAGATAAATGTAAGGTTATGCATTTGGGATGCAAGAATAAAAAGGCGACTTACAAATTAAATGGAGATATATTGGGGGAATCCTTGATGGAGAAGGATTTAGGAGTGCTTGTAGACAGCAGGCTTAGCAATAGTGCCCAATGTCATGCAGTAGCTGCAAAGGCAAACAAGATCTTATCTTGCATCAAACGGGCAATGGATGGAAGGGAAGTAGACATAATTATGCCCCTTTACAAAGCATTAGTAAGACCACACCTTGAATATGGAGTACAATTTTGGGCACCAATCCTAAGAAAAGACATTATGGAACTAGAGAGAGTGCAGAGAAGAGCCACCAAATGAATAAAGGGGATGGACATTCTAACTTATGAGGAGAGGCTAGCTATATTGGATTTATTTACATTAGAAAAGAGGCGTCTAAGAGGGGATATGATAACTATATCCAAATATATTCAGGGACAATACAAGGAGCTTTCAAAATAACTATTCATCCCACGGGCAGTACAAAGGACTCGGGGCCATCCCTTAAGGTTGGAGGAAAGGAAATTTCACCAGCAACAAAGGAAATGGTTCTTTACAGTAAGGGCAGTTAAAATGTGGAATTCATTACCCATGGAGACTGTGATGGCAGATACAATAGATTTGTTCAAAAAAAGGTTGGACATCTTTTTAGATGGGAAAGGTATACAGGGATATACCAAATAAGTATACATGGGAAGGATGTTGATCCAGGGATTAATCCGATTGCCAATTCTTGGAGTCAGGAAGGAATTAATTTTTCCCCTTAATGGGGTTTTTTTGTTTGCCTTCCTCTGGATCAATAAGTAAGTATAGATATAGAATAAAGTATCTGTTGTCTGAATTTAGCATAGGTTGAACTTGATGGACGTACGTCTTTTTTCAACCTCATCTACTATGTAATTATGTAACTATGTAACATGCATAGCCCTAAAGGCTGTATTTAACTTCAGGCAAGTTAGAACAAAGTTACACAATAAAGCCACCACTGGGGGGGAAAGGAACGGGACCCAAATTATTAACTGCCTCAACCACCCCCATATTGTAATTCCTGAATACTACATTCCAGTTAGCCACCTGTGCGCCCCAAAGTCCTATCGCAATTACTAAAGGAAAAATTCTAGGAGTGTCAGGGTTTTTTTTTGTGACCCCACCCAAGATAGTGGCCACCGCTCCGCACACCATGACCCCTCTAAATACGCTCCAAATTCCACTGCCGCAGCCGCAAAAAGCTAGAGCTTGTTGTTGGATGTAGACCAACCCCTCACAGTGTCCTCCCATTGTAGCACTGCAAGAACTCCACCCACACCCCCAAATCCTTCCAGATCTCCGCCGTTACCCTTACAAAATGATGTGGATGTTGCACCCCGGCCGTAGCAGCCGCTAGCTGTTTAGAAAATACTCTCCCCACGCATAATTCTGGCTGCAAAAAACAGGTCTCATTAAGGACTGAAACTTTTCCATGGTTTTTTGAGAGACATAAATGCCACCACAGAACTTCTTAAAGCCCTCAGCTTCTCCCCAGGCAACCTTTATTCCATAAGAACCGAATTAATTTAGATTCCTAAAAACAGAATGGTAGTAGGGCCCCTCCATTTTTCCAACGCCAAAGGAACGCCGAACTCACATGCCCCTGCTAAAAACTCTTGCAAGCCATCTGGCGCACAAATCTGACTTCCCTGGACCTATGCAACTACAACACACACCACTGCGAAATGCTCAAAGAACTAGATTGGTCATCCCTTGAGTCTAGGTGCAAAATTCATCTTTCCTTTCTTGCCTTCAAATAATTTCTGGGCAAGCTACCCGTCTTTCTAAACAAGCTCCTCACCCCTACCACATGCAGCACTTATCTGATATCTGACTCGAAAAGACTGCTCATGGTCCCAAGGTTAAGTAAAGTGTAGCCCAGGTGCCCCTAATGCTCCGGAGACCCCCCTCCCGAGGTGCCGCGCGGTTGCGGGTGCCGCCGGAGGCAGTGGCGGACCCGCCGGCCCAACGCGAGGGTGGGGGCCAGTGCAGGGAGCGCTCGGCGTCCCTGGAGCTCCGGCGGCGCACCCGGTCAGCGGGGGCCACTATTGCGTATGCGCACGCATGCGGCGCGATCGCGCATGCGCGGGACAGGGTAGGAAAGCAGTGAGAGAGTCACGGCAGCCCTTAGGAAGTTGCACGAGTGCAGGAGAGCACCAGAGAGATCGCGCATGCGCAGGACAATGCACAGAAAGCCCGCAAAGCCCTAGCCTACCAGGGAAGGCTCTAGGCAGGGACTAAGAATCCCAGGAGCCTCTGCGCATCCCACGTGATGCCAGGGAGCCAATATGGCTTAGGATCTCCCTGCAGGCAAGTAGATACATTTCGCGCGCTGAGTCCACGCTAGTTAGTTGCAGCTGGGAGCAGGACGGGGAAGGAAGGGTGCAGGGAGCGATTGAAGCTCCTGCACCAAGTAAGGTCCCCCATATCCCAGGTAGGCCCCAACTCCCCACCAGGTTAGTGGGTAATTGACAAGGGACGGCCCCAGTTAGGGACTCTACCCTTAGTGTGTGCTGTCTTGTCAGAGTCACGGCTGTCAGTGCTGTGAGGTCTGACAAGCAGACACAGTGTTGGTGCAGCACGTTTGCTGTACGTACCAAGTAGGAGGCAGTGCGTTACTGCAAGTTCTAGGTACTAGGTAGTTAGTCAGGACCGGAAAGAGCTAGGGGGACGGGATAGGCCAGTTAACCCCTTAGGTCCCAGGTAGGTCCTCACTCCCCAGCTTGTGGTGCTACAGGGACAGGTCCTAGGTTAGGGACCGTGTCACGTAGTGCCAGTGATAGATAGGGACACAGCGGACGATGCACTTCCTGAAAGGAGACTTGGGCTCAAGTCTGCGCCCAGAGAGAAAGACTATCTTCAGGGTGGGATCGCCCCTGGCGGACCCCAAGCAAGGCCTCACCGGATCAGACGGGATCCCGAGCGACAGATCCTTTGTGAAGTCACTTACAGGCCCGAGTGCAGGAGCACTCGGCAGGTACTCTATAAGTGCACCAACAAATCATAACATTCTCTTAACACATAGTGGCAGCGCTGACCACGGGACGAAGGGGTTGGGCTGTGGGCACCGTGTGGGGATGTTATAATATGGTGATGTTATAATGTTATAAGTATGATGTAATAGTGTCATTTGTCATTCAGTAAACCTGTTATCCATAATACTGGTGTATGTGGTTTCTGGGTGGGTTCCTATGTTAGGGTCATTCTACATACCCATAGAATCCTGCATAGGTGGAGGCGCTGAAACCGAGACCGTTCCCGAGGATTCACCCCAGGCTCTCACTGGCGGAGGCTCAGCCCTCCTGTGAGCCTGCAGGTATACGCACCACACCTGGTAACACTGTATGTTCTCCGCACCCACACTATATCTGCGATTGGGTGGGGTGGAATACCCGTTACAAAAGTATACGGCCGCTCCTCTTCTTCTCACTTTGCACCCCAAAACTGGAACAATCCACCGGAGACTTCCACAGCCTCCAACAGTCCAAGTTCCCTCAAAGCACCTCCCTCCGGTCTGCAACTGTTACATACGCCTACAATACATACCATCTCCAACTGTGCATGCAATGTCCCGCATACAATGTATACCCTGTTCACTCACGCAACCACGTATTTGCAACTATGTACCGTTTGTCATCTTAACTCCATGCCCAGGACATACTCGAAAACGAGAGGCAACTCCCAATACACTACTTCCTGGCAAAACATTTTATAAATAAATACATATGAACAAAATTGTCTAAATAGTGCGTTACTCCCACCGCCTACATACTTTTACTGGACTACCCATTCCAAGAAAGTGCTGAAAGATTCACAGTAGAAGCACGTCAGGGCACACCCCATTGGCAACACATATCCACAAATTCTGGCCACCCAGCTTGCATCCCAGTAGGTGAAAGCACTGAATTTATTGGTAGTGACCTAAATGCCGATTTTTTGCTGACTGGAAGCTCGACGTGGGACACCGTGAGGAGGCCTGCATCTGATGGCCGGTCGCAGCTGGGCCACGACTCTGCCAGATTCCCCGCAGCAACTGGTTTGTCTACCTTTTTTTATATGTATTGGGGGTCTTTTTATATGTATTGGGGGAGGAGGTATTCTTATATGTATTGGAGTGGAGTGGGGTCTTGTTATATGTATTGGGTCTTTCTATATGTATTGGGGGTGGGGGTCTGGGTATACTGTATGTATTGGGGGTCTTTTTAGTATGTATTGGGGTGAGTGGGGCTCTTTTATATGTATTTGGGGGTGGGGGTCTTGTTATATGTATTGGTGGAATTTTGCTATGTATTGGACGTGTAAGAGGACGTGAGCAGAGGTATGCAATGGAGAGGTGAAATTAAATAAGGCTTTCATTGCGCCTGTTTCTTTAACACAAGAAAATCATCCAAACATATACAAATAAGGGGTCAAACAAAGCTTCTGTTCCACTTGGCAGTATTTCTAGTGAAACCTATGCAGTCCACAACTCCCTTTAGATGAGCATGTCTCCCAGCCCCAAACATATATCTTGATATATGCAGATATACAAAAAGTCTTATAAAGGAAAGTCTTATCTGTTTCTTGTAGTTGGAGGGGAAGTCTTCTCTGTTCCTGGGTTGCTGCCTTTTCCTCAGGCTATATATGAGCATTCAGGTTTAGAGGTGCTTTCCCCTGTGTCTTGCTGGCAGCGTGTAGGCTTCAAGACATTTGTTCCTATGGTCAGTCCCACATTTGTGAGTCTCAGGAAATCTCACTTCCTGTCTCAAAGGCAGGCTTTTCTAACAAACCTAATCAGCCAGATGGTGTTGGTTAATTGACTACAAGCAGTTAACCACCACACTGCTGGATTAGAGGCACATTTCCTGAACAGGGATAAATCCCCTGTTACAGGGGTCTTGTTATATGTATTGGGGGTCTTGTTATATGTACTGTATTGGGGGGAGTGGGGGTCTTGTTATATGTATTGTGGGAATTTTGCTATATGGGTTGGGGTATTTTTCATATGTATTGGGGAGGTTGTATATATTTTGGGGGTGGGGATTTTTTTTGTATGTATTTGGGGGTGGGAAGTTTTTTGGTATATATGTTGTGGGGGAAATTGTGTGAGGGGGCAGGGAATGAGTGAGCGTGGGGTAATTGACTTGACAGGGAGAGGAGAGAGGGGGTGAGTAAGGAAAAGAGGGAGTAAGAGTGAGACGCAGGGGAGAGAAATACATGCGAGGCGGGAGAGTAAGTGGGTGAGACAGAAGGGAGAGAAATACATGGGAAGAGAGGTGGGTGAGAGATTGGGCTTGTGAGGTGTGAAATGGGGGCGGCATGCAATACTGCCGACAATGGAGGGGGCGCTGCTTAAAATGTTTGTCCTGGGTCCCACGATTTCTGCTGGTGGCCCTGCTGCCCAGTTACTGGGGCACACCCTAGTATAAAAGATGGCTCCCTTCTAAATTGTGTCTGCCTGATCCCTTGGGAGAGCGGGTGTGCTTCTGCTCAGCCCTAGCCATGGGCTAGGGATTATCTCTGGGCACAGACAGTGCTGGGTCCTGCCTTGCCCCTAAGGGGGTGAGGAAAGCTCAGACTAGCCTAGGGGCCTGGGGTGACTAGTCATGTCCTGCTCAGGGAAGGGATGGTACCCGTGGGCTGGGGTACTGGAAGAGGGAGTTCTGTCCGGCTCATGTTCTGTTCTGTTCAGTTGCAATACATCTGTTGCATGGACCTATGGCACTCCAGTTATTTCTCCACACCATGTAAGTTCCTGTGGGGATAAAACCCGGTCTGCGGCAGGAGCCCTGCAGGATGGAGGAGCTGCACCATCACTAAAGACTATCCTGTGCCTCACTCCCTACAACATCGCGGAGACTCGGCCTCCTGAGAACCAACAAGTCAGCACCACAGCACCATAGTACCACAGCACCACAGCACCATAATACCACAGCACCACAGCACCGCCATAATACCAGCAAATCTCCCCAAGGCCGAGGCCCCGCTGCAGGCGCCGGCGCGTGATGGAAGTGACTGTTTGTTTCGCATTAGTAAATTAAACCTCAGTTTGAACAAATCAGAAAAAAGAGGAGAGTTTTGAAACAGACAAAAAGATGTTCTTGGGAACCAAACCATGAGACCTTTGCTTCTTGCCAAGATGAGTCATCATTCTCTTTCTGAGTAACATTAATACTCAGAATACCTGCAGGCCCCCTCCCCCCTGCCGGCGATCTCCCCTCCTCATTGGCTCCATGCCACACCACGTGACGCGTCACCGCTCGGGATCACAATCCTATTGGCTCCCCTGCTGGCTGACGCGTCACAGTGCGTAGTGAGCCTGGCAGTGAGGAGGGACTGGGGCCGGCTCGGGAGGAAGTCAGGAGCCTGTGAGTGCGCGCCGCGCCCGGCGCCGGATGCAGCGGGACATCAGCCTGAGGCCTAGTCCAGGTAGGGAACAGGCGCCCTTCTCGACCGTGATTTTCCTGGCCGGTTAGGTGCGTGCGAGTTAGGTGAGAGTTTCTTTCAGTTACACAATATATTATTTAAATATCACTATCACTGTGTTTTAGCGCCACACTGAATCACTGGGTTTCACACTGTTCAGTTGCAATACATCTGTTGCATGGACCTTTGGCACGCCAGTTATTTCTCTACACCATGTAAGTTCCTGTGGGGATAAAACCCTGTCTGCGGCAGGAGCCCTGCAGGATGGAGGAGCTGCACCATCACTAAAGACTATCCTGTGCCCCAGTCCCTACAACATCGCGGAGACTCGGCCTCCTGAGAACCAACAGGTCAGCACCGCAGCACCACAGCACCATAATACCAGCAAATCTCCCCAAGGCCGAAGCCCCGCTGCAGGCGCCGGCGCGTGCTGGAAGTGACTGTTTATGTTTCGCATTAGTAGATTAAATCTCAGTTTGAAGAAATCAGAAAAAGAGGAGAGTTTTGAAACAGACAAAAAGATGTTCTTGGGAACCAAACCATGAGACCGTTGCTTCCTGCCAAGATGAGTCATCATTCTCTTTCTGAGTAACATTAATACTCAAAATAATTGCAGGCCCCCCTCCCTGCCGGCGATCACAATCTTATTGGCTCCCCTGCTGGCTGACGCGTCACATTGCGTAGTGAGCCTGGCAGTGACGAGGGACTGGGGCCGGCTCGGGAGGAAGTCAGGAGCCTGTGAGTGCGCGTCGTATGCAGCGGGACCTCAGCCTGAGGACTCATCCAGGTAAGAAATTGGCGCGCTGGCGCTGAAACCTACTTTTCCTGGCCGGTTAGGTGCGTGCGCGTCTGGGGGCGTGGCCCCGACGTCACAGAGCTGGTTCGCCCTCATTGTGCGAACCACTCACGTGACGCGCTAGCGAGCAGCAAAATCACGCAGGTCATGTGCATTGTCGCAATGTGTCCAGCGTGAGCGCGCCCGCTCAGCCCCACCCTGGACGCAGCCTTAGGGAGGGAGAAGGAGGAGGTGTTACAGATGTTTCTGTGCCACATTCTATCTTTCATTAATGTTTGCTTGTCCCCTAAATAATCTATATGTGTGTAACCCCTTGATAGGAAGCATGGGGGGGAGGGGGGGAGAGAACTTATTGTATGAAACAGACCCACAAAGTGTTAAACACATGATATGTGTGAGGATACAGCGCTCTATACGTGCTGCTCCCTGGCTGTGATCCTCTCTGCTGTGTGCTGCTGCTGGGGAAGGAGCTAATGACAGAGCAGCAGCAGCAGATGGACTACAACTCCCAGAAGCCCCTGCTGCTGACACAGGGAGACATGACAGGACAGCCAATGAGGGGACAGGACAGCAAAGCTTGAGGTGAGTGAGGCAGGGAGGGGAAGAGAGAGAGGAGCATGAGGAGAGAGCAGCCCTGTGTGTGAGAGCTGCTGCTGCTGCTCCCTGATCCCCAGGCCCTGCTGCTGAGGGGTATAACTCAGGGGGTGTGACTAGGTAACAGGCTCCCCCCGAGTGGCAGCACTGGGAGCGGAGCAGCAGTCTGCCAGACTAAAGGAGATGTGAGTAACCAGAGAGGGATCTTCATTACAGGCCCGGGGGGACCCAAGTGTGTGTGCCACAGAGACAGGCTGCTGCAGTATAACGCTGAGTATAAGAGCTGCAGCGTGTGTGCCACAGAGACAGGCTGCTGCAGTATAACGCTGAGTATAAGGGCTGCAGCGTGTGTGTCACAGAGACAGGCTGCTGCAGTATAACTCTGAGTATAAGGGCTGCAGCGTGTGTGCCACAGAGACAGGCTGCTGCAGTATAACGCTGAGTATAAGGGCTGCAGCGTGTGTGCCACAGAGACAGGCTGCTGCAGTATAACGCTGAGTATAAGGGCTGCAGCGTGTGTGCCACAGAGAGGCTGCTGCAGTATAACGCTGAGTATAAGGGCTGCAGCGTGTGTGCCACAGAGACAGGCTGCTGCAGTATAACGCTGAGTATAAGGGCTGCAGCGTGTGTGCCACAGAGACAGGCTGCTGCAGTATAACGCTGAGTATAAGGGCTGCAGCGCGTGTGCCACAGAGACAGGCTGCTGCAGTATAACGCTGAGTATAAGAGCTGCAGCGCGTGTGCCACAGAGACAGGCTGCTGCAGTATAACGCTGAGTATAAGGGCTGCAGCGTGTGTGCCACAGAGACAGGCTGCTGCAGTATAACGCTGAGTATAAGGGCTGCAGCGCGTGTGCCACAGAGACAGGCTGCTGCAGTATAACGCTGAGTATAAGGGCTGCAGCGCGTGTGCCACAGAGACAGGCTGCTGCAGTATAACGCTGAGTATAAGAGCTGCAGCGCGTGTGCCACAGAGACAGGCTGCTGCAGTATAACGCTGAGTATAAGGGCTGCAGCGCGTGTAACGCTGAGTATAAGGGCTGCAGCGCGTGTGCCACAGAGACGGGCTGCTGCAGTATAACGCTGAGTATAAGGGCTGCAGCGCGTGTGCCACAGAGACAGGCTGCTGCAGTATAACGCTGAGTATAAGAGCTGCAACGCGTGTGCCACAGAGACAGGCTGCTGCAGTATAACGCTGAGTATAGGGCTGCAGCGCGTGTGCCACAGAGACAGGCTGCTGCAGTATAACGCTGAGTATAAGGGCTGCAGCGCGTGTGCCACAGAGACAGGCTGCTGCAGTATAACGCTGAGTATAAGGGCTGCAGCGTGTGCCACAGAGACAGGCTGCTGCAGTATAACGCTGAGTATAAGGGCTGCAGCGTGTGCCACAGAGACAGGCTGCTGCAGTATAACGCTGAGTATAAGAGCTGCAGCGTGTGTGCCACAGAGACAGGCTGCTGCAGTATAACGCTGAGTATAAGGGCTGCAGCGCGTGTGCCACAGAGACAGGCTGCTGCAGTATAACGCTGAGTATAAGGGCTGCAGCGCGTGTGCCACAGAGACAGGCTGCTGCAGTATAACGCTGAGTATAAGAGCTGCAGCATGTGTGCCACAGAGACAGGCTGCTGCAGTATAACGCTGAGTATAAGAGCTGCAGCGTGTGTGCCACAGAGACATGCTGCTGCAGTATAACGCTGAGTATAAGGGCTGCAGCGTGTGTGCCACAGAGACAGGCTGCTGCAGTATAACGCTTAGTATAAGCGCTGCAGCGTGTGTGCCACAGAGACAGGCTGCTGCAGTATAACGCTGAGTATAAGGGCTGCGGCGTGTGTGCCACAGAGACAGGCTGCTGCAGTATAACGCTGAGTATAAGGGCTGCAGCGTGTGTGCCACAGAGACAGGCTGCTGCAGTATAACGCTGAGTATAAGAGCTGCAGCGTGTGTGCCACAGAGACAGGCTGCTGCAGTATAACGCTGAGTATAAGAGCTGCAGCGTGTGTGCCACAGAGACAGGCTGCTGCAGTATAACGCTGAGTATAAGGGCTGCAGCGTGTGTGCCGCAGAGACAGACTGCTGCAGTATAACGCTGAGTATAAGAGCTGCAGCGCGTGTGCCACAGAGACAGACTGCTGCAGTATAACGCTGAGTATAAGAGCTGCAGCGCTTGTGCCGCAGAGACAGGCTGCTGCAGTATAACGCTGAGTATAAGGGCTGCAGCGTGTGTGCCACAGAGACAGGCTGCTGCAGTATAACGCTGAGTATAAGAGCTGCAGCGTGTGTGCCACAGAGACAGGCTGCTGCAGTATAACGCTGAGTATAAGAGCTGCAGCGTGTGTGCCACAGAGACAGGCTGCTGCAGTATAACGCTGAGTATAAGGGCTGCAGCGTGTGTGCCACAGAGACAGGCTGCTGCAGTATAACGCTGAGTATAAGGGCTGCAGCGTGTGTGCCACAGAGACAGGCTGCTGCAGTATAACGCTGAGTATAAGGGCTGCAGCGTGTGTGCCACAGAGACAGGCTGCTGCAGTATAACGCTGAGTATAAGAGCTGCAGCGTGTGTGCCACAGAGACAGGCTGCTGCAGTATAACGCTGAGTATAAGAGCTGCAGCGCGTGTGCCACAGAGACAGGCTGCTGCAGTATAACGCTGAGTATAAGAGCTGCAGCGCGTGTGCCACAGAGACAGGCTGCTGCAGTATAACGCTGAGTATAAGGGCTGCAGCGCGTGTGCCACAGAGACAGGCTGCTGCAGTATAACGCTGAGTATAAGGGCTGCAGCGCGTGTGCCACAGAGACAGGCTGCTGCAGTATAACGCTGAGTATAAGGGCTGCAGCGTGTGTGCCACAGAGACAGGCTGCTGCAGTATAACGCTGAGTATAAGAGCTGCAGCGTGTGTGCCACAGAGACAGGCTGCTGCAGTATAACGCTGAGTATAAGAGCTGCAGCGTGTGTGCCACAGAGACAGGCTGCTGCAGTATAACGCTGAGTATAAGGGCTGCAGCATGTGTGCCGCAGAGACAGGCTGCTGCAGTATAACGCTGAGTATAAGAGCTGCAGCGTGTGTGACAGAGACAGGCTGAGATAACGCTGAGTATAAGAGCTGCACGACAGGCTGCTGCAGTATAACGCTGAGTATAAGAGCTGCAGCGTGTGTGACACAGACAGGCTGCTGCAGTATAACGCTGAGTATAAGGGCTGCAGCGTGTGTGCCACAGAGACAGGCTGCTGCAGTATAACGCTGAGTATAAGGGCTGCAGCGTGTGTGCCACAGAGACAGGCTGCTGCAGTATAACGCTGAGTATAAGGGCTGCAGCGTGTGTGCCACAGAGACCAGGCTGCTGCAGTATAACGCTGAGTATAAGGGCTGCAGCGTGTGTGCCACAGAGACGGGCTGCTGCAGTATAACGCTGAGTATAAGAGCTGCAGCATGTGTGCCACAGAGACAGGCTGCTGCAGTATAACGCTGAGTATAAGGGCTGCAGCGTGTGTGCCACAGAGACAGGCTGCTGCAGTATAACGCTGAGTATAAGGGCTGCAGCGTGTGTGCCACAGAGACAGGCTGCTGCAGTATAACGCTGAGTATAAGAGCTGCAGCGTGTGTGCGGGCCCCTCCTGTACACACGGGCCCCTTATAACATGGGGGGGACTATGAGACACATTGGCACACAGCTTTGCACGCCATTACCAGTATTGTGGACTGTATGTATATGGGCCTCGCACAGAGGGGCACAGTGTGTATATATAGCTGGGGGTATAGAGGTTATTACCAGTATTGTGACTGTATATGGGGGAGTGAGAGTGTGTGTGGGGGGAGAGAGAGAGAGTGTGAGTGTGGGGGGGAGAGAGAGCGTGTGAGTGTGGGGGGAGGAGAGAGAGCGTGTGAGTATGGGGGGGGAGAGAGAGCGTGTGAGTGTGGGGGGGAGAGAAAGCGTGTGAGTGAGTGGGGGGGAGAGAGAGCATGTGAGTGGGGGGGAGAGAGAGCGAGTGAGAGTGTGTGTGTGGGGGGGAGAGAGAGCGTGTGAGTGTGGGGGGAGAGAGAGCGTGTGAGTGTGGGGGGGAGAGAGAGCGTGTGAGTGTGGGGGGGAGAGGAGAGAGCGTGTGAGTATGGGGGGGAGAGAGAGCGTGTGAGTGTGGGGGGGAGAGAAAGCGTGTGAGAGTGGGGGGGAAAGAGAGTGTGAGTGTGGGGGGGGAGAGAGAGTGTGAGTGTGGGGGGAGAGAGAGTGTGAGTGTGGGGGGAGAGAGAGAGTGTGAGTGTGGGGGGGAGAGAGAGTGTGTGAGTGTGGGGGGGAGAGAGAGTGTGTGAGTGTGGGGGGAGAGAGAGAGTGTGTGAGTGTGGGGGGGAGAGAGAGTGTGTGAGTGTGGGGGGGAGAGAGAGTGTGTGAGTGTGGGGGGGAGAGAGAGTGTGTGAGTGTGGGGGGGAGAGAGTGTGTGAGTGTGGGGGGGAGAGAGAGAGAGTGTGTGAGTGTGGGGGGAGAGAGAGTGTGTGGAGTGGGGGGGGAGAGAGAGTGTGTGGGGGGGAGGGAGAGAGTGTGTGAGTGTGGGGGGGGAGAGAGAGTGTGAGTGGGTGGGAGAGAGTGTGTGTGAGTGTGGGGGGGAGAGAGAGTGTGAGTGTGGGGGGGGAGAGAGAGTGTGAGTGTGGGGGGGAGAGAGAGTGTGTGAGTGTGGGGGGGAGAGAGAGTGTGTGAGTGTGGGGGGGAGAGAGAGTGTGTGAGTGTGGGGGGGGAGAGAGAGTGTGTGAGTGTGGGGGGGAGAGTGTGTGTGAGTGTGGGGGGGAGAGAGTGTGTGAGTGTGGGGGGGGGGGAGAGAGAGTGTGTGAGTGTGGGGGGGAGAGAGAGTGTGTGAGTGTGGGGGGGAGAGAGAGTGTGTGGGGGGGAGAGAGAGTGTGTGAGTGTGGGGGGGGAGAGAGAGTGTGAGTGGGTGGGAGAGAGTGTGTGTGAGTGTGGGGGGGAGAGAGAGAGTGTGTGAGTGTGGGGGGGGGAGAGAGAGTGTGTGAGTGTGGGGGGGGAGAGAGAGTGTGTGAGTGTGGGGGGGAGAGAGAGTGTGAGTGTGGTGAGGGGGGGAGAGAGAGTGTGTGAGTGTGGGGGGGAGAGAGAGGTGTGTGAGTGTGGGGGGGAGAGAGAGTGTGTGAGTGTGGGGGGGAGAGAGAGTGTGTGAGTGTGGGGGGGAGAGAGAGTGTGTGGGAGTGGGGGGGGAGAGTGAGTGTGTGAGTGTGGGGGGGAGAGAGAGTGTGTGAGTGTGGGGGGGAGAGAGAGTGTGTGAGTGTGGAGGGGGAGAGAGAGTGTGTGAGTGTGGGGGGGAGAGAGAGTGTGTGAGTGTGGGGGGGGAGAGAGAGTGTGTGGGGGGGGAGAGAGAGTGTGAGAGTGTAGGGGGGGGGAGAGAGAGTGTGTGAGTGGGGGGGGGGGAGAGAGAGTGTGTGAGTGTGGGGGGAGAGAGAGAGTGTGTGAGTGTGGTGGGGGAGAGAGTGTGTGAGTGTGGGGGGAGAGAGAGAGTGTGTGGGGGGGAGAGAGAGTGTGTGGGGGGGAGAGAGAGTGTGTGAGTGTGGGGGGGGAGAGAGAGTGAGTGAGTGGGGGGGGAGAGAGAGAGAGTGAGTGGGGGGAGAGAGTTGAGAGAGTGTGTGAGTGTGGGGGGAGAGAGAGTGTGTGAGTGTGGGGGGGAGAAGAGAGAGAGAGTGTGTGGGAGAGAGAGAGAGTGTGGGAGAGAGAGAGAGTGTGTGGGAGAGAGAGAGAGAGTGTGTGGGAGAGAGAGAGAGTGTGTGGGAGAGAGAGAGAGAGTGTGTGGAGAGAGAGAGAGAGAGTGTGTGGGAGAGAGAGAGAGTGTGTGGGAGAGCGAGAGAGAGTGTGTGCGGAGAGAGAGAGAGAGTGTGTGGGAGAGAGCGAGAGAGTGTGTGGGGAGAGAGAGAGAGAGTGTGTGGGAGAGAGAGAGAGAGTGTGGGAGAGAGAGGTGTGAGGGAGGGAGAGGAGAGTGTGTGGGAGAGAGAGAGCGAGTGAGTGTGTGGGAGAGAGAGAGAGAGAGTGGCTGTGGGAGAGAGAGAGAGTGAGTGAGAGAGAGAGAGAGTGTGTGGGAGGAGAGAGAGAGTGTGTGGGAGGAGAGAGAGAGAGTGCCTCGGGGAGAGCAGAGAGAGTGTGTGCGGAGAGAGAGAGAGAGTGTGAGAGCAGGAGAGAGAGAGAGGTGTGCTGGGAGAGTGAGAGAGAGAGAGTGTGCGTGGGAGAGCGGAGAGAGAGTGAGTGCGGAGAGAGAGAGAGTGTGCTGGGAGAGAGAGAGAGTGTGGGCGCGAGAGAGAGAGTGTGTGCGGAGAGGAGAGAGAGTGTGTGGCGCAGAGAGAGAGTCTGTGGGCGAGAGAGCGAGAGAGAGAGAGTGTCGCGGAGAGAGAGAGAGAGAGAGAGAGAGAGTGCTGCTGGGGAGAGAGAGAGTGTGCGCGCGGAGAGAGAGAAGTGTGTGCGCGCGGGAGAGAGAGAAGTGTGCCGGGCGCGAGGAGAGTGCGGGGGGGGGAGAGAGTGTGTGCGCGGGAGAGAGTGTGTGCGGGGGAGAGAGTGTGTGCGCGGGAGAGAGAGTGTGCGCGGGAGAGAGAGTGTGCGCGGGAGAGAGAGTGAGCGCGGGAGAGAGAGAGTGCTGCGCGGGAGAGAGAGATGTGCGCGGGCGGAGAGTGAGAGAGAGTCGCGCGGGAGAGAGAGAGTGCGACGGCGAGAGAGTGTGGGACGAGAGAGAGAGTGCAGCGCGCGGGAGAGAGAGAGGAGTGCGCGCGGGGAGAGAGAGAGCAGTGCGCGCCGGGAGAGAGAGAGAGTGCGCGCGGGGAGGAGAGAGAGTCGGCGCCGCGGGAGAGAGAGAGAGTGCGCGCGGGAGAGAGAGAGACGTGATGCGCCGTGGAGAGACGCACCGATAGTGCGGCCGTGGAGAGAGAGAGAAGATGCGCGCGGCGCGAGAGAGAGTGCTGCCGCGGGCGAGAGAGAGACGTGCGCGCGGGAGCGAGCGAGACGAA